>NW_006921754.1:4130904-4132106 GCF_000298275.1 Orycteropus afer afer | reverse complement strand
AGTCATCTTCACTTTCAGCAGCAAGGTTGTGTCATCTGCATATTATAGGTTGTTAATGAGTCTTCCTCCAATCCTGATGCCATGTCTTCTTCATATAGTCCAGTCCAGCTTCTTAGAGTATTTGCTCAGCATATACCATACATAAGTATGGTGAAAGGACACACACCCTTCCTGATTTTAAACCATGCAGTATCCCCTTGTTCTGTATAAATGACAGCCTCTTTGTCTATGTACAGGCTCCTGATGAGCACAATTCAGTGTTCTGGAATTCTCATTCTTCTCATTGCTATCCATAATTCATTATGATTCACACAGTCAAATGCCTTTGCACAGTCAATAAAACACAAGTATATATCTTCTTGGTATTCTTTACTTTCAGCCAAGATTCATCTGACAACAGCAATGATATGCCTCATTCCATACCCTCTTCTGAACCCAGCTTGCATTTCTGGAAGCTCCTTGTCAATATACTGCTTCAACCATTTTTGAATTGTCTTCAGCAAAATTTTACATGTGTGTGATATTAATGATGTTGTTCAATAATTTCCACATTCTGTTAAATCACCTCTCTTTGTAATGGGTTGAAGCTTATTATTGCATTGTAGTTTATTATTATATACTTTAATTATAGCTTTTAAGACTATACAATATCTCTCTGACATGTTGGACAATTTTCAATCTAATGTCAGTTTTGTCTTATATTAATTTGTCACATTGCTTTATTTTTATTTGTTACATAATTTGTCTGCTACACAATTTTTTTCTGTCTCACTGTAAATAGAGTATAGCTTGGTTTTTTAAAACTCAACAGATCATCTCTGTGTTTTAACAGATGTTTTTCCACATTAACTTTTTTTTTTTTGGTGATTAATGACATGTTTGGGTCAATTTTACCAAATTATCACTCTTTCTCTTTCCCTCTCCCTTGTCAAAGAGATCAAGTGTTCTTGTCATATATTTTTTTCTCTAATTTTTATATCCTATTAAAAACCATTGAGTTGATTCTGACTCATGGAGATCCCATGTGCTACAGAATAGGATTGCTCTATAAAGTTTTCTTGATTTTGATTTTTATGGACACAGATTGGCATGTCTTTCCTTCATGGCACCTCTGTTGTGTTGCTGTTATGTGCCATGGAGTCAGACCCGACCCATAGCGACCCCTCCTTGGGTTTACTCTAGGTGAGTTCAAATCTTTTTTT
>NW_006921754.1:4129754-4130544 GCF_000298275.1 Orycteropus afer afer | reverse complement strand
TGGCTGGTGGGTTTGAACTGCCAGCCTTCTGGTTAGCAGTCAAGTGCCTTAGGCACTATGCTACCAGAGCTCCTTTATATCTTATTAGTTACTCAAAAAAACTTAACTCATGTTGAATATATATTTTTCTGATTATGGTTAATAGCTAATTTGTAACCTCATGATCATCAATTATAATTCTCCAGGTTAATATAAATACATAAATAAAATTCCATTTATTTGAATTTATATGCTCTCCGTGTAAAGATAAGAATTTAAGAATATGGTAATTTTTTCACTTCCTATGCTAAAATCTGGGATTTGCATTCCAGAATTATGTTTCTTTTTAAGTTCTTGTATTATGCTTTGACAAATATTTAACTTAACTATGGGCTTATTGGGGTCTTTACTCACCCTTCTTCCAGCAGCCATCTTCCTTTTACTTCTTGGGCTCCTTTCTCCTATGTTATACCTACTGCCTTCAGGTTGACTCAGACTCCTAGGTACCCCTAGGACAGAGTAGAACTGCCCCATAGGGTTTTGAAGGCTGTAAATCTTTACAGAAACAGATTTCCACACCTTTCTTTCAGGGAGCAGCTGAGGGATCCTAATCACCAACCTTTTGGTTAGCAGCCAAGTGCTTAAGCACTGCACCACCAGGGTTCCTCTTCCTGTGTTATACATAAAAGTAATTATTTCAGAAAACAAGTGTGGCTGGCAAATTTTCTGACTCATTGCACATGTGAAAATGGCATTAATTTGTCCAATTTGAATATTAGTTTAGTAAAGTATAGTATTTTATGTTCAAACC
>NW_006921754.1:4122885-4129619 GCF_000298275.1 Orycteropus afer afer | reverse complement strand
TGACCCAGGCACATTTCTATTTTCATTCACCTTCCCTGAGACTCCTTAAAACCTTTTAGTAATGCCATTAGCTCGAAATTTTCTTCTATAATTTATGTGATTTCCTTTTCAGTTCTGCATCTCCATTCTCTTTGCTCTTCCTGGAGCTCTAATTAAAAAAACGTCGGGATTTATTTATTTATTTGTCTCTTGATTTTCCTTTTGTTTTTTTTCCTTTCATTGTCCTTTTGTGCTACGTTCTGAGAGATTGCCATAGCTCCATCCTCTTGCTCATGTATTTTCTTTTTTTCTTCCTACCTCAACTACTGTTGTAAATTCTACAGTCACCATTTTTTTTCATAAATACATCAGAGACCTGAGGTTAATCTTAAATGTTTATTTTCTTTATTGTTTCTGTCTCTTTTGTTATTATTTTTTACAGTTATTTGTTTGCTTCTTCATTTTGTTTTTTTTTCTCATATTCAGTTTTTTTCCTGAACATTGTATTTTAGAATCTCTGTCCACCTGAGTATGAATTCTAGTTATAGTTATTATAAACTAAAACAGTTTTTCATAAATCTTTTCAAGAGCTACTGTAGATTTATTATTTTAAATATAAATATGTTTTTTATTTCATAGTATTTTTAGACTCAGCAGCTGGATATGTATGGTTCTTCTCCCATATTGATAAAAATCTCCCTAACTACTTTAAAATGGTTAAAATAAATATTATTATATTCCCATTTTTACCTTAAAAGGTGCCCTGGTAGTGCAGTAGTTATGCACTCAGCTGCTAACTGAAAGTCTGATGGTTGGAACCCACTCAATGGTAATGGATTCTGGTTGTTCTTTTACCTTGTTCATAGACAGACAGATGCAGAGACAGAGGTAGGTATTGTTTTTCATTTGTCTCGTGATATCTTAGACATAAGAGGATGTGTATGCATGTGTGTTCATTCTATCATATTTATCCAATCCTCTCTTGTTGTCATTGAGTGAATTCTAAGTCATAGTGACCCTTTATGGCAAAATAGAACTAAACCCACATAGGGTTTTCTAGGCTGTAAATCTTTACGGCAGCAAAACTCATGTCTTTCTCTGGTGGAGAGGCCTGTGAGTTAGAACCAATGACCTTTCAATTAGTAGCTGAGCCTTAACCATAGTGCCATCAGGGCTCCTTAATCTCTTTCTTAATATTTTGAAATTGTCAAAGTAATGATTACCATATTCACTCTGGTTTGAATCACAACCTCTTGAGGGTATAGATAACACTTTGTTCCTCGTTGTACTCCTTACATACCTTTCAAGTGACAAAGTTTTGATAAGCACTTGCTGAATTTAAGCTAGATAAATATGGATACTAAAGCTCTAAAGCACTTGACTGCTAACCAGAAGGCTGGCGGTTCAAACCCACCAGCCACTCCTCGGAAGGAAGGTTGGGCAATCCTACTTCCGTAGTGATACTGCCTCGGAAACCCAAGGAGGGGTCGCTATGAGTCGGGGCTGACTCGACGGCACATAACAACAACAACAACAAAGCTAAAGTTTCTTCAGCACCAAAACATCATTTATTAACCCTAGATTAAGCATGAATCTCCTCAGAGGCAGAAAGAAGGATCTTAACTGTTCCCATAGAATGGGAAAAACAGTCAAACAACAGGTCACTTGAATCGAGTAATTCATTATAGTGATTTATTTTAATATGTAAGCTGACGATTTGAATGACTGAAATAATTACTTGTTTTAGGTAAAGAGGAGCTCTGGTAGCATGATGGTTAAAGCACTTGGCTGCTAACTGAAATGCCAGTAGTTCAAACCCTCAAGCCACTCTGCAGGAGAAAGATTTGGCAATCGGTTCCATAAAGATTTATAGCCTTGGAATCACTATGGGGCAGTTGTACTCTGTCCTAAAGGGTCACTATGAGTCCAAATGGACTCTAGCCAGTGGGTTTGGTTGTTTTGTTTTTTTTTCAGTTAAAGGGTAGAACTATTTTTGTACATGAATCAGATTGTCCTAATTTCATTTTTCTGCATAGCTCTTTCTCATTAAAAGAAAATATAACTCATTAATATTATGTCTCAGTTTGTAATCATTTGAACTCTTTCCACTAGATCTGGTTGATTTATGTCTATATGAGTGTGAGTGAAAAATTGAAATGAGGTAATGGGACTTGGGGTTGCTAGTATAACTGACTTTTAAACACAGCTTCATCCACAGACTTCTATCTGTCAAGACAACATTTTTGAAAGAAACCCCAAATAGTTTTATTTTGGATGTATTTTTGTTTTCTCTGTGTTTCTTTTTCCTGCAAATAATTATTTATTCTTTAAAAAACATTAGTATGCAGGCTAATGTCCTTCATACAATCCTAGGAAATAAAAGATTGTGGGAGTTTAGAGAGGACTCTTGCATTTTAAATGGGAAGAATGCTCTTGAGCAATATAAAAATCCTCAAACTTCCAAATATTGATATTAATATATCTATATTAAACTCCTGGGTCTGGATTTTACCAGTAGCATGGCCTTGAGTGCTGGTAACATAGTGCCAGGGCATCTGACTGCTAACCAGAAGGCTGCCAGTTCAAACCCACTAGTCACTCCTTGGAAGGAAGGTTGGGCAATCTATTTCTGTAGTGATACTGCCTCGGAAACCCTAGGAAGGGTCTCTATGAGTCAGGTCTGACTCAATGGCACATAACGACAACAACATGGCCTTGAGTGAGCCAGAAATTCTCACAAATGAATTATATTATGATATCAGCTCTACTCATTAAGGATTATTGTGATGATCAAATAATGTAATATTAACAAAGTCATTTGTTATTTACCAATCGCTATAGAAAATGAGTTAGTGATGGCGATGATATCACATTAAAATATGCTCCATAAAGAGGTGATTTTGGAAAGCATGTTTGCCCCAAATATCACATATAAGGAAAAAAAAATTAACTTCGTTTTACTTGCATATGCAAGGATGCACAGTGGCTCTAACCTCATACAATCTCTTTAGTGTGGGGTAGGGAATCATGATGCCATTGTCCTTATAAAAAGCCATTCGAAACAGATTTCCTGAAGTTTTCTTAATTTTAACATCCTTTTTCTCACTTAAGGAAGGAAGTAATTTTTTCCTTCCATTTTCCTGAGTGTGTGAAACTCAATTAGAGGTGAAAATCTAGAAACCAAAAAATGTGGAAACTGATGCTCTCACATGCTCACCAAATGAAAATCCTCAAGTTGAACATGAATTAGGACCACCCATTGGTGTATAAGTTTGTACATATGCATGCATTGGAAATATTTTCCTACACAGAAGCCAAGTGTGCCTACCCTAGTTTGCAAGACTTGGCACTCAGTCCATGAGGCAGATTTCTTTAAAAATTATTGCAATAAGTTAATGTGTTGTATTTATTACACTATATTGTGATTTATATGTAGGTGACCTCATTTCACACTATGAGCTTTTGGAAGAGAGTCTCAAAGATAGAAGTCTTAGACATTCTTTTTTCCTTGAGATGTTTAGTGTAGTTCTTGGCTCATGGGGTGTTACAGCTGGAGTTTTCTGTGGAGTCATTGTTGAATTCCTGAATGGCTAATGTTTTGTAGTGTGATCCAGGCAAACCTGATGGTGAAGGAGTCTTACTCAGAGACAATCTGGAAAAAGCTAAGCTGCTGCCTGGCCACAATAAAAGAGAAAAAAAGTTTAAGATATGACTTTAAACTTGGCAGAGCACGATCTCATATGCATATTGCTCTTGTGGCCTAGAAAACTCTTAGTTATGTGGTGCTCAAACCAGAAAGTAAGGTAAGTGAAAGGAGAGGTCACACTTAAAGACTATACATTGTGATTCCACTGATGAGATAGTAAGAGGAATGTGAGAATGAAATGCAATGGAATGAAGCAGGGGAAAGGAGGGATGGAAAAAAAGGTAATATGTTAAGGCAGAAAACTGAGTCAAATGGAACAATACAAGAAAACACAATAAGGGAAATAGATGCCAGTAGGTAATTGGAAAAAAAAAAATTGCACCAAACACAAAGAAGAGTTCTGTGAAGTGGTCCTGTAAATTATATTATATGATTTTTAAAATGTTTCTAGTGTAATAAAACAAAGAGATGTGGCAGAGCACTGGGCTTACCCTGAAAGGTAAAATATGACCAAATAAGACCATGATTTGGACACCTCCTTTTCTACCCATCTCTGATGCATTTTAAGTTCTTTATCAAAATTTACTGCAACCACATACAGAGCTTTCCTCTTTGCTCAGGACATTCTTCCCACCTTCTGCTTCAGAGATTCTTGCCTTCATCCAGGTTATCCCTCTCTGTCTAGCTCCTTCAGAAGGCTGACTCAGCAAACAGTCTGTCTGGATTGAATTTTAGGTGAACCTCAAGACACAACCTCTGTAAATTTCTCCTTGACTTCACACCATGCAACCTGCAAGCAAGTTATACCCTTCATTTTCATCTGCTCCAATGTCCCAACACAATAACCCATTTCTAGTTATTTTGGAAAATATAATATCTTAATAATTTTTTAAAAGATTATATATGTATTTTTTATTATAAATGCACAATTTAATTCAGGGAATAAATTAATAACTTTGATAAACTCTATTCCAGACATGATGAGTTTGGTGAAAACAGATGAGACTGCCCTATAGGCAGTTTAGGTGAAGTTCTGGGAAGAAGAAACTGATTTAAGAGCTATCAGGCTAAAAGTTCTCCTCTATGATATCCTTGTGTAATACTTCCAGTTATACTTCCAAAACACAGATGTAAAAATTGCCTATATCCAATTATTTTCAATGAATCATTACAGTATGAGAAGTACAGTGTGTTAGGATGGGATTTCTAGAGAAGGAAAACCAGTAAAACTTACATATACATATCGAAAAAGAGAAAGTTATCTTAGGAAAGTGGCTCACACACTTATAGAAGCTGGCAAGTCCCAAGTTCTTGGATCAAATGTCAAGCTGGAAGCTTTTCCCAACTCACATAGTGGCAGGGGCTGATGAGCTCAAGGTTGGCAGGCAGCATACCAGCTGTTGACTCCAATAAATGATGAATCTGAGATCTCCAGGCTGAATGGTAGAGTGTTTGCTCATGGGCAGTTGTAGGCAGCAGAACAGGATCCCGATCCACAAAAGAGTGTCTCTTTTTCCAGGATGTCCATAAATCTAATGGAAGTAGGCCATACCCTAGGGAAACTCCCTTTCAATGGTTGGCTGCTCAAAACATATATATCCAATCCCATCACGGGAATAACCCACATCACAATTGCTTAAACCACACAGAACTGTGGTCCAGCCAAGTTGACACACAGCTGCAACTATTACATACAATTCAAATACTTCAGCATGAGCATTCAAATACTAAAACCTAGTACTCTAGAATGCTACATCCACATCTTCCACAACCTTCCATGGAATCATGGCATCAGCATGTTTACTCATTTTGCTGCAAACATGTTTGGCAATATCCTACCTCCATACTTACACTCAAGCTCTTTTCTCTGCCTAGATTGCATTTGTTCCATATATCCAACTTCTGAAGTCCAATCTCTTTGTCAAGTCCTTGTTTAAATCTTTGATCCTGTAAGAAGTTTTTCCAAGTTATCTGAGTTGAATTTCTCCCTTAACACAGTTGTTGTGTATCATGATGTTGATTATGAAGTATAGCTAACCTGTACGACAGAGTAGAACTGTTCTATACGGTTCCCTAGGCTATAATCTTTACAGTGGCATAGTGACTGAATGAAACATTCAGTTGCTAACCAAAAGGTAGACAGTTCTGAACGTACCAGCTTTCCCTTCAGGAAAAAGATGAGGCAGTCTGTTTCCATAAAGATCTACAGCCTTGGGAACCCTAAAGGTCTCTATGAGTCACTTGTTTTTTAATCTTAAGGGGAGCAACTAGCCAGGTCTTTCTCCCATGGAGCCACTGGTGGATTTGAACAGCTGACTTTTTTCATATTCTATTTGTCTGACATCATTTGGGGTTATTTAGGCATATGTTTATTTCTCCAGATTGTGGATCCTCAGAAGGCAGAAGCCCAGCATTCTTATGCTCTTCAATTTTTCAAATATTGTTGTAGTTATGTTGTTAGGTGCCATAGAGTTGGTTCTGACTCATACAGACCCTATGTACAACAACACTGCACAGTTCTGTGCCATCCTCACCATCGTTGCTATATTTGAGTCCATTGTTGCAGCCACTGTGTCAGTGTATCTCCTTGAGGGGCTTCCTCAACTTTGATGACCCTCTTTTCCAAGCATGATGTCCTTCTCCAGCGTCTGGTCCATCTTGAGAACATGTCCAAAGGATGTAAGACAAAGTCTCACCATCTCTCTTTTCTTCTAAGGAAGTTTCTGACTATATTCCTTTCAAGACATATTTGTTTGTACTTTTGGCAGTCCGTGATATTTTACATATTCTTCATCAACTCCATAATTCAAATGCATCAATTCTTCTTTGGTCTTCCTTATTCATTGTCCAGACTTCGCAAATATATGAGGTGATTGAAAATACCATGGGTTGGGTTGTTGTTGTTGTTGTTGTTAGATGCCATTGAGTCATTTCCAACTCATAGCAACCCCATGCAAATTAGAATGAAACACTGCCAGTTCTCGTGCCATCTCCAGGATCCCTGCTATACTTGAGCCTATCATGGCAGCCACTGTGTCAATCCATCTCGTTGAAGGCCTCCCCCTCTTTCGTCGACCCTCCACCCTACCAAGCATGACATCCTTCTCCA
>NW_006921754.1:4121248-4122353 GCF_000298275.1 Orycteropus afer afer | reverse complement strand
AGGTTGTTAATGATTCTTCCTCCAATCCTGATGCCACATTTTTCTTCATATAGTCCAGCTTCTCAGATTACTTGCTCAGCATATAGATTGAATAAGTGTGGGGAAAGGATACAACCCTGATGCACTCCCTTCTTGATTTTAAACCATGCAGTGTCCCCTTGTTCCGTTTGAATGACAGCCTCCTGGTCAAGGTACAGGTTCCTCATGAGTATAATCATGGGTTGTGTTAGGCGTACCTTAGTCCTCAAAGAAACATCTTTGCTTTTTAACACGGTAAAGAGGTCTTTTGCAGCAGATTTGCCCATTGAAAACATCATTTGATTTCTTAATTGCCCCATTCTCTGAGAATTGATTGTGAATCCAAGTAAAATGAAATCTTTTCCCTGTTTATCATGATGTTGATTATTGGTTTAATCTTTGTTTTATTTATGCTGAGTGCAATCCACAATGTAGGCTGTAGTCTTTGATCTTCATTAATAAGTACTTCAAGTCCTCTTTCTGTAAGCAAGTTTGTGTCATCTGCATATCACTGGCTATTAATGAATCTTCCTCCTATCCTGATGCTGTGTTCTTCTTCATAAAGTCCAGCTTCTTGGATTATTTACTCAGCATACAGATTGAGTAAGTAATGTGAAAGAATACACCTCTGACACACATCTTTCCTGATTTTAAGCCATGCATTATCATGGCTTAAAATCAGGAAAGATGTGTGTCAGAGGTATATTCTTTCACATCATGCAGTCAGTCCCAGGGTTACAGGTGAGGAGAGACAATGCAGGGATGCCCAGAGTAGCAGGCCAGAAGAATAGGAGAAAGGGGATAAAAGCCTTGAACCCTGACAGAAGAGCAGTCAGCCCCAGCATTACAGGTGAGGAGACAACTCAGGGATGCCAGAGTAGCAGGCCGGAAGAGCGGGAGAAAGGGGATAAAAGCCAGGAAGCCAGAGAGAAGAGCAATCACCTGAAGGGATTAGGTGAGGAGAGACACCTCAGGGATGCCCAGAGTAGCAGGCCGGAAGAGCAGGAGAAAAGGGATAAAAGCCTTGAACCCGGACAGAAGAGCAGTCAGCCCCAGGGATATAGGTGAGGAGAGACAACTCAGGGAC
>NW_006921754.1:4095990-4104214 GCF_000298275.1 Orycteropus afer afer | reverse complement strand
TATCTATTACTGATAATTTAGTATTAATCTTCCGGATTTCTATCTGTAGATTTTGAATAATTTCTAATTTTTCATTTATTTTGTCATTTCGTTCTTGTATTTTCTTCCAAAATTCTTCCAAGGTTTTTTCTGTGTTTTCTTTGGTCTGTCTCTCAATCCTTTGAAGATACCTAAAGATAATTCTTTTGAATGCCTTATCAGAGAGTTCCAATGCCGCTTCTTCCTCAGGGATGTGTTCTGGGTCTGTATCCTGCTCCCTTGTTTCTATCACTTTATCCTGCTTCTTTTGTGGACTGTGATGGTCTGTTGTCTCTGAGACATCATGGTGTTGTGTATTTAGATCTCTGTTAACTGTTTGTGAAGAGCAGCCAACAGTGATTCAGGCTCTTCTTGGTGGTTTTTTATCGTTGGCCATGATGGGAAACTTTTAAGTACATATTAACACTGGGCAGCAGATAACTCCCAGGACCTGGGCTGCCCTTACATGGGAGGGGAGAAATAATCCCTATGGATTTTCTCTGAGTTACAAAGAAAATAAAAAGTACTTTTATAAAACAAATAAAAAAAGAATGTTCAATGGTGCAAAATTGTGAAAGAGCATAATATGTAGTTAGAGCATGAATGATCTTATTGGCCATACTAAAATGCTTAGATAATTTTGATCAGAGGATTTTTGCCTAATGTTACATTATGTTATAAGCCTAGTTCCACTTTATTAAAAGTCTTCATAAGTACCATTTTACTGACTACATATATTCTGTCAATGAATATATTTTTATTTTTGAAGGATAATTTGGATGGTGGCATTTAGGTGGTTGGTTTGTTTATTTTCCCTCTATTACAAACCTAAAAATAGTAAACATTCTTGTAAATCTTTGCCTGTTTTTCACTCACTCTCTGTCATTGTTTCCTAGAAGAGGCAATGTTAAGGTAAGACTAGAAACATAGTAGGCACAAACAAGGTAGACACAGTTGTGGCTGTATTCAAATTCCCATCTTTTCTTAGATTACAAAATTTGGATTCCTACAACAACCTATTAATTAATCTCCCTGCTTTCAGTTTTACACTCCTCCAATCCATTCCCCACATTAACCAAAAAAAACTTTCTGAAACATAGATGTGATCACATCCTCTCTATCAAACCTGATACAATGCTTTCTCAATGTATCATATATAAACTATCTTCTAGACTAATATTTTAAGAATTTTATCACATATTATCAAATTGATTTCAGAAAAGTTACAACAGTTTATACTCTTAACAAACAGCATATGAGGTATGGATCTTATCAAGCCTCCATCAGCATATGGTATTTTCATTTGTCTCATATATTGTAATGATCTATTGTTGTCTGTGTCTCCCATTAACTTTTGAATTACTTACAGTCAGCAGTGCTGTCCTATTTATTGTTGAAGGAATCAATACTACCTAACACAAGTACTTCAAATGTATGTAGAATTTAAGATTCTTTTACTCTTATATTTACTGGGATTTAGAGAGGAGCAGGGTCAAGGCCAAGAGTTGAAGTTTCACCCAAGGGTTGAAATATCAGCCATGTAGCTAAAGGTCAAGGTAGATAAAAAACAAGCCATTAGTTCAGGGTATCTGGCAAAAGCCGATCTCTTGTAAGTTATTGCATTCCTGTTATAAGTTGTCTGAAAATGACCTGTTTGCTAAGAAATATATAGAAATTTGACTGAAAAGGCTTAGATAAGGAGATCAGGTGATATAGTCCCATTTCATTCAGTTATGCTCACTTGAGTAAAGTTTTCCTATTGGAATGAACTGATTCTAAATAGTTTCATTGCAAGGCAGGCAGTGAGCAAGGTTTGCTCATTCATTTCCTCAGGACACCCCATGGCTTTGAATCCTCTCTCCAGTAGTGTAATTTTCCAACTTTAATATGTATGTAAATCATCTTGTTAAAGTCCTAAATTCTGATTCTGAAAATCTAGCTTAGGTCCTAATATTCTGCACTTCTAACTAGCTCCCACACGAGGCTGATGGGCTTGATGGGACACATTTTGAGGAGTAAGGCTCTAGCATACTTTTCTTTTTCTTCATCTGCGTAATGAAGGTTTTGCTACTCAACTCAACATATTTTTGGGAGACTTAAAAATCAAAACCTAGGCAATGTACCTGGTTTACCATAACTACATCATTGATGCTCATTGTACAATCATATTTCATCTCTTTCAGTGGTTCTCAAAATTGAGTACACATTAAAATCTCTGGAGAGCCTTTAAAATATGCTGAAGCCAGAGCCTGATTCCAGACTGAATATATCAGAATCTCTTGGGATGGAGAACTGGCCTGGGTAATTTTAGAAAGCTTCCCAGGTGATTTCAATTGGCTGTCAGGTTGAGACAATACCACATTTGCCTACTTCATTTGTTCTGCTTTCTCCAAAGTTTTTAGAAATTTTTAATTGTTGATGTATCTGGATCTTAGGGTTAGTTTAAATTTCTCACCTAGGGCAATTATGTATTAATGAATTGATAGCAAATTTGAATTCTGAGACTGAGGGTCCAGGCTCTTCTTTTGGGTTGCACACCAGAAGCACACCATGTTCTTGGAAAGGTGCAAGGCGGCACCATGGTTATTCTCATGGGGATCCACCTACACTTTGGACTTTTATAAGGGTCTCTAACCCAGTGGACCATCAGAAATTAAACTTACTTTTGGTGATTTGTACATATACAATTCCCAGACCCCACCAATGAGCAGGCAAGACTTTGAAATCTATTGTTTGGTGGCGTAGCGCCTACGGCATTTGATTGCTCATGAGAAAGCTGGCGATTGAAACCCACCAGCCATTCCTCAGAAGGAAGGTTGGGCGATCTACTTCCATAGTGATACTGCCTCAGAAACCCATGGAGGAGTCACTATGAGTTGGATCCAATTCGATGGCAATGAGTTTAATATTTTTAAAAATATTTGTTTGTCATTCTGATGTCCCAATAAATTTGAAACCACAAGATGAATACATGTTAGAGAATAAGTAACTATGGGACTTATTAATATGTAATATCACAATGTCTCTAGCAAACAAAGGTCTAGTTGTATCTTTAACTCCAAATAATAATCAATTCATTGAAACAAATAAACTGACTATTTAGTCTCAAATTCTCCCAAAATGAGAGTAATTAACAGATTTGTCATTTTTTACCTCATTTGGGGAGTTCTACTACAGTGTTTTGACCCTAATCCAGTCTCTGAGAATCATTGTAACCTCGTTTGATTATGACTTCAGGTTTTCTGGACCTAGCATTTTTCAGTTGTATATGGACTGATGGACCTTATAGAAAATAGCTCAATAAGTGTTGTATTGTGCTTTACCTACAAAATATTCTTTAAATAACCTTCACTTTTATGGGAAAATCCAATTGATGTATTTTGTGCTGACCAAACACAATTATTTGTAGAGGAGTATATTGTTTCTGAATGTATAAACCACCAGAGCCAGGGTCCTTGACCTAAGGAGCTTAAGCTTTAACATAGCAGTAAACAAATGTAAGATAACAGTAAAACAGAGTCAATCTCAAGATGGCAGTGCCATCAGCCTGAGAGGCTGTGGGGAAACAGAATGACATTATTCACTTCCAGTACCTCAAAGAATAAACTGACTTAAAGAAAACCCATTTGAACTGTGGTATTAGTGCCTAAAAGCACTTGACTGCTAACCAGAAGGCTGGTGGTTCAAACCCACCAGCCACTCCTTGGAAGGAAGGTTGGGTGATCTACTTCCGTAGTGATACTGCCTTGGAAACACAAGGAGGGGTCACTATGAGTTGGGGCCGACTCGACGGCACATAACAACAACAACAACACTGGTGAAGAACACACCATAGACTGCCAGAGAACACAAATCATTATTAGAAGAAATATAGACAGGATGCTCCTTAGAAATGAGGATTGTGAGACTTCAGCTTACTCACTTTGGACAAATCATCATGAAAACTGATTGCTAGAAAGGATACCATGGTTGGTAAAGTGGAGGGTCAGCAAAGATGAGGGAAATCCTCAGTGAGATGGAATGACACAGCAGCTACAACAATGGACTCAAACACACAAATGATCATGAGGATAGCGTTGGAAGGCAACATCTGTTCTATTATACCCAAAGCATTTGACTGCTAACCAGAAGGCTGGTGGTTCAAACCCAGCAGCCACTCCTCGCAAGGAAGCCTGGGCAATCTACTTCCATATAGATACCTCCCTACCCAAGGAGGGCTCACTATGAGTTGGAACCGACTCAGCGGCAGTGAGTTTTATTTATTTATGTGTTTGTTTATTTATTTATACATAAGGTTGCCAAGAGGAGGACTTGACAAAACTACACTGAACACAACAGAAAACTCTACTAGCTTTGGGATCTAAGAGTAGTCTAGAACTTGAGATTTTAGTTTCAGGCTTCTGCAAGGAAAGTTGAAAGTAAAGTGTGCAATTCAAAGTGTAGATGATATTTATCACTATGAAGTCCAGGTTTACTATTAATTTGGCTTTGAAGATTTTATTGGGTAAATTGTTTTGTGATGTCAGATGTCAAAAGGCATATAATGGCCAATGTGGCCATTTTTTTTTTAATTGGCTAGGTTAAGAGTTTTATTATTTCTTTTAGTTTTAATTAATGCAGCAAACTAAAGTACACTAAATAAATATGACAGGAGTTAATCAAATACCACTGCAAAAGCTTTTGCAAAAGACTTTTTTAAAGTATTAAAAAGCAAAGATACCCTTCACTTTGAGGACTAAGGTGTACCTGACCCAAGCCATTGAATTTTCAGTTGCCTTATTTGCATGCAAAAACTGGACAATGAATAAGGAAGACCACAGAAGAACTGATGCCTTTGAAGTATGATTTGACAAGAATACTGGATATACCATGAACGGCCAGAAGAACAAACAAATCTATCTTGGAAGAAGTACTTCATCTCGTGTACTTTGGAGATATTATCAGGGTGTATAAGTCCCTGAATAAGGACATCATGGTTGGTAGAGGGACAATGAAAATGAGGAAGACCCTCACTGAGATGCATTGACACAATGACTGCTTTGATAGGCTTGAATATAGCAACAATTGTGAGGATGGTGGAGGACCAGCACTGTTTCCTTTTACTACACATAACCAAAACTGCCATTGAGTTGATTCTGACTCATAATGACCCCCTTTGGGTTTTCAAGGTGGTAAATCTTAAAAAAAAAAGAAAAGAAAACTCACTGCAATTCGATCGAATCAGATCCAACTCATAGTGACCTCTCCTTGGGTTTTCAAGGCAGTATCACTACAGAAGTAGATTGCCCAACCTTCCTTCCTTCTTCCAAGGAGTGGCTGGTGCCTTCTGGTTAGTCAAATGCCTTAGACACTATGCCAACAGAGCTTCTGGCAAATCTTTACAGAAATAGGAGCTCTGGTAGCATACTGGCTAAAGCACTTGACTGCTAACCAGAAGGCTGGCGGTTCAAACCCACCAGCCACTCCTCGGAAGGAAGGTAGGGCAATACTCCTTCCGTAGTGATACTGCCTCAGAAACCCAAGGAGGGGTCGCTATGAGTCGGGGGCGACTCGAAGGCAAATAACAACAACAACAACAACAGTCTTCCTTCTACAGAGTGGCTGGTAGGTTTGAAACATCAACCTCCTGGTTAGCAGAGAAATGCCTTAGGCACTAAGCCACCAGAGCTCCTTTTCTTAAACATAGGGTCACCATTAGTTGGAAGAGATTCAACAGCACCTGACAACAATGAAAATAATCAAATACTAATTAGTCTCAATTTCATTTGCAATTAGTCTTACTGAATACTCTGACTTTGTCTCCATAGAATTAGTATAGGAAGGAAAATACAGTCAAATCCCTAAGTGATACTTGATCATTAACAGCATGTTTATTTTTGTCTCTCAGGTTTTAATTTCAGAAAATAAATCCTGGATTATGTTCTCAAAGGAATTAGAACTTTTTACATATATATATATATATATATATATATATATATCTTCTCCTTAAAACCCACTATTTCCCCACCCCCTTTGTGATTCTTATAAAGGTTTAACAACTGACAGCCCTGGAATCTGATGACCTCTTTCTTTCCTTTGACTAGATAAGGTAGCACAGCTGCTTGGTAAGTTTTCCCACAGACTCTGCCAGTGGCAGTGGTGGGGAGGGGGTGTCCCTCTGTGGACTGAGAGGTAATTTGATCTCCATGCTGGATCAGACCTGGGTCTTGTCAGAGCTGAGACTATGTGCTATATTAAATTACATTTGGTGTTTTCTGTTCTACTCCTTGAACTACTGTTCACAGAGACCACCCAACCTACAGAAGAACTTCCTTGAGTCCGTAGGGGGAACCGAGTTATAGCTGTTTGTCCAGTTATTCAGCAACAGACAAGCTGTCTGGAAACATCTTCTCTGAGTCACTCAGGACTCAATAGTGACATTCCTGAAAGAAATCTTTCACATTTTCAGTGAAATCTCATCACATAAGGAAAGTCAATAATCTTTGATGAGAAATGACTTATGTTATGAACCTGCAGAGCAGGAAATTGAGCAGCAGTCAGTCAGAGTTTAGAGATGAGAAGTTTGTTTTGTTGCCTGTCTTACTCAGTCTGCCCTAACTTGTGGGACAGTTCTGCTCTGTCCCACAGGGTAGCCATGAGTTAGAATTTGACTTGATAGCAATGGGTTTGGGTTGTATACATATATAGATGTCTTTCCCTACAAATCCACAAGCCAAGTTTTGTGATTAAATCTCTTACACTGGGACTTTGTAATCTCTGGCACTCTTGGTGCATTTTCTCTGACCTTCTGCCTTCATTCCTGGCAATTTTAGAGGAAGGTTCACAGTCTTATACCAAATTAGTAGAAACATAATTGGGTCTCTATAAATCATCCCTTAAATTTTAGATGTGTAATTAAATTATAGCAATAGCAACTAAATGATGACATCATACCAAGATATATTTTTTTCCTAGTGACTCCTTGATATTAAATGACATAATTATTGAGTTTTAATGAAACAATAGGAAAACAAGTTAGATTTGTAAAACTTATTCTATTTGCAAAAACATATTTTATTGAGGTATCTCTCTAAAGGGACTGTTTCCGGTTTCACAACCTAGAATTTCTACTGCAGAAAAAAAAAAAAAAAAAGGTCTGTGTCACTGAGAATGGCCATTTCCAGATGGACCAGAATATTTGAAATTTAGATGTAGACTTAGTTGCTTTTTAAAATTGAAAAGATTCTATGTGCAAGACACACACAAAAAAATTAAGTAATAATACAAGTGAAAAGCACATTGAGAGAAACACTACAAAAGAAGAATGGGAGTTCAAAGAGCCAATAGTCTACTTCTCATACTTGTGAGGGCCTGTGGTTGGTTCAAAGATGCTTGAATTGATTGGTAAAGGAAAGAGACTTCAGATACATGAGGAGGGAAGAAAAGGCATACTGAGTGAAGAAAACATAAGGAGAAAATGCAGATGAAGGAAAGGGAAAAAATACATAAAAAAATAGCAAACTGTTTCTTCCATTTTCATCCAAATTCCAGAGTAAATGGTGATGGACATCTGATTGCAAATTCCCTGGTCACATCACCTATAGTATTCAGAGGAAAAACTAAATAAATAAAAATCAGGGGAACAAATATTGGCTCTGCTTTTTAAATGTGCTGAAAACAGAACTTGGTTTTATTGTAATCTTTAATTGGTGCTTTTTAAGAAAGCAGTTGCTTAGCTCTTAGAGACATGGTAACAGAACACACATTAGAAGTTGCTAGAGCTGTCTTCCTGTCCTGGCTCTGACCTTACGGTGTGAATCTGAGCAGGTAACTTAACTTCCTTGAGCTTCATTTTCCCTAGAGTAGAGTTGTTACGGGGAATGGAGCTAAATAATCTCTGGGTTCTATCCCAGTTCCAAATATTTACTTATAGCATTTGGAGTTATTCATTTTAATGTTTGGTTTCTTTTTTTTCCAACATTACCAGTGCCAGTTAGTCCCACCCTCACCCCTAACACATACACACATTTATTTATTTATATATTTTCCTGCTTGATTGTATTAGAAGCATTTGTTGTTGTTGTTGTTATGTGCCATTGAGTCGGACCTGACTCATAGCGACCCTTCCTTGGGTTGCTGAGGCAGTATCTCTATGGAAGTAGATTGCCCAACCTTCCTTCTGAGATTGGAAGCATTAGGAAACTGAATTAGGTGGTCTGGATTATCT
>NW_006921754.1:4084444-4094870 GCF_000298275.1 Orycteropus afer afer | reverse complement strand
AGAGAGAGAGAGAGAAAAAGAAAGAGAGAGAGAGAGAGAGAGAGAAATTTATCTTAGGAAAATGGCTCACACAGTTATAGAGCCTGGCAAGTCTGAAGTTCCTGGATCAAGCATCAAGATGGAGGCTTTTCCTGACTCATACAGCTGCAGGGGTTGACAAGCTCAACACTGTTGTTGTTGTTGTTTTGTGCCGTTGAGTCAGACCCAACTCATAGTGACCCCTCCTTGGGTTTCTGAGGCGGTATCACTATGGAAGTTCATTGCCCAACCTTCTTTCCGAGGAGTGGCTGGCAGGCAATATAACAGGCTGCTGCCTTAGGCAGATGATGAATACATGGTCAGTAGGCTCACAGGACAGTTTTAGGCAGCACGACAAGATCCAAGTCTACAGAAGTTTCCCAAATATTCCCAGGATGTCCATTTATAAATTGGAGGCAGGCCACACCTCTGTGAAAACTAATTGGAGGCAGGCCACACCTCTACGAACACTCCCTTTCAACTAATTGGCTGCTCAAAGCATATACATCAGATCTCATCATGGGAATAACCATGTCACAACTGCTTAAACCACTCAAAATCATGGTCCTGACAAGTTGACACACAATCCCAAGTATCACAACACATTCGGCTGCTAACCAAAGAACCTGTGGTTAGTACCCACCAGCCACTGTGCCAGAGAAAAACAAGACAGTCTGCTTCTGTAAAGATTTACAGCCTTGGAAACTCTGTGGGGCAGTTCTACTCTGTCCTATAGGGTCATCATGAGTTGGAATCAAGATAGCAGTGGGTTTGAAACCAAAATGAAAACCAAACCCACTGCCATTGAGTCAATTCTGACTCATAATGACCCTATAGGACAGAGTAGAACTGCCCCACAGAGTTTCCAAGGCTGTGAGTCTTTACAGAAGCAGACTGCCTTGTCTTTCTCCAGCACAGTGACAGGTGGGTATTAGTTCAGTTTTACTAATGGGCAAACTGAATCTTAGAAAGCTTAAATAAACTGCCTAAGACTACTCAATGACAGAGTCAAGATGCAAAACTAACTCTGGATTTATTCTCTTTGTTGCGTTACCATACTATCTTATGCCATTTAATTTAATATCAAAGAAGACGATGGTAATTCAGGTTATGTGTCAGCTTGGTTGGGCTGTAGTTTTGAGGGGCTGGGCAGCTTGGTAGTTGTTCTTTATGTTGAGATTATAATCACTTTGTGGTGAACTCTGCTGTGAGCACCTAATCAGTTGAAAGGGAGCTGCCCTCGGGGTGTGGCCTGCTTCCAGTATCTACAGCAGAGCTTTGAGAAAGGTCTCTAGCTTTGGGGCATATTTGGTAACCAGCGGTCTGCAGTGCTGTCTGCTGATCTTGGGATTGTTCCTGGACTTGACCCAGCGGCCTGCTGTGTTGCCTTCCTCTCTCGTGATTGTGCCACTTTACCATCAATCTTGATTTTTTCAGCCCCAGCAACTAGCAGCTGTGTGAATATGAAGAAGAATTTAGCTGACTCCAGTGGGCCTAGAACATGAGGCAGAGCTGAAGCTCAAGGTCATGGGGTCTCCAACCGGTCCCTAGAGCTGGCATTTTGAACTTGGGACTTCTAGCCTCCTAAACTGTGAGAGAATAAATTTCTGTTTGCTGAGCTATCTATTTGTGGTATTTCTATTCTAGCAGCACTAGAGAACCAGGACAGACACCAAGAACTATGTTGTTGTTGTCATGTGATGTCGAGTCTGACCCGACTCATAGCGACCCCTCCTTGGGTTTCTGAGGCAGTATCACTACGGAAGTAGATTGCCCAACTTTCCTTCCAAGGAGTGGCTGGTGGGTTTGAACCACCAGCCTTCTGGTTAGCAGTCAAGTGCTTTAAGCACTATGCTACCAGAGCTCCCTACCAAGGAGTATATTTGCTTTTTCTTGTGAGTTCCTTGCTTCATTATTGGCCAGCTCTGGTGACATAGTGCCTAAGGTACTTGACTGCTAACCAGAAGGCTGGCAGTTCAAATCCACCAGCCACTCCTCAGAAGGAAGGTTGGGCAATCCTACTTCCGTAGTGATACTGCCTAGGAAACCCTAGGAGGGGTCGCTATGAGTCAGGTCCGACTCGACGGCACATAACAACAACAACAACAACAACAATATACTTGTAATGTATTATTAAAAGAAGTTCCTGAGTGGCACAAATGTTTAAGTGCTGGACTACAAAACAAAAAGTTGGTGGTGTAAACCTACCCAGAGGTGCTTTGAAGTAAGGCCTTGTGATCTGCTTCCAAAAGGTTACAACCTTGAAAATCATGTGGAGCAGTTCGATTCTGTATGCTTGGGGGAACCATGATTCAGAATTTACTTAACAGTAACGAATAACAATGTATCATCAAAAGAAGGAAAACAGGTATCTGCAATACTTTATCTGGTTAAGCACTCTGCTGCTCACTGAAATGTTGGCAGTTCCAATCCACCCAACCATTCTTCAGGGAAAGACCCAGAAATCTGCTTCTATAAAGATTATAGCCAAGAAAGCCCTCTGGGATCACTATGAGTCAGAATCAACTTGGTCTCACACAGCAACAACAAAGCAACAGCTGACAAATAGATTAAAGATCTAAACTAACGTGGCATGTGATGAGGAAGTGTTCCTTACTCTTATTCTTTTCTTTCTATCTTTGATCAATTTGACACTCTCAGCCACAACATTAGCAATCCATGTAGGTAGGAGGATTAGCTGTGTTATCTAAATAAATGCAGTGTTTGTAGAATGAAATGGTCCTATCCAAGAGATTTTTCTACTTGTCTAAATCCATTATAAAATCTGCCTAGTTTTCTTTCAACAGCTTAACAAATACTGTTTTTTATTTATTGAAAAAGAAAAGTAGCTAAAAACATTTACGCTTCCTTAACTTGTGCTGTTTGGAAGTTTGAGCACAAGATGGAATAGGATGCTTAGGATCCTCGATATCATTTCTCCCTTTAGAGCACATGTGATGGGACAACAATATGGGGTCTTATTTCCTTGTTGGAATCACATAAAGCCTAGTCAGCCAAGGCAGTTTTAAGAAGCCTGACCAAAACACCTTGTCAGCTGCTCTCATGCAGAGAGATGTTTTTGGCTGAGGACAATGACTTAAGTCAGTGATTACTGAATGCCCTGTTCTTAGCATTCTACTTTTCATGTAAATAGTGAGACAGAGCTGGCCTTCATGATTGTACCTTTACTGACTGAGAGATTTTAATGAGCAAACATCGACCTCGTTGTTAACTCCATTGGATTTTTTTGTACGCTAATATCTTTTACCTTCGCATTTTGAAGTACTAGTTTATGTTTCTTTCTGAACTTCTCTGGGACCTAAATTCCTAAGCATCTCTTTAGCATAATATTGCTCTCTAATTACTTCTTATATATTATTTACTTTTTTTTTTTCTTAGCCAGACAAAAATTTCTTTAGAGCACGTTCCAGAGTCCCAAGACTCATATTCATTTGTTATTTTATTGAGTGTGTAGGCCAGTGCCAAATGTAGAACAGTCACATTACCTGGTTAATTGATTAATTGTTGTCTTGATTGATTGCGTTCACTTGGCCATCAGTCACTCCTGGCAGAGTCCATGAAATTAATGAAGAGGTATTTAGAAGGGAGGAGCTCTGGTGGTGTAGTGCCTAAGGCATGTGACTGCTAACTAGAAGGCTGGCAGTTCAAACCCACCAGCCACTTCTCAGAAGGAAGGTTGGGCAATCTACTTCCTTAGTGATACCACCTCAGAAACCCAAGGAGGGATCACTATGAGTTGGATCCAACTCCATGGCATTGAGTTTGATTTGGTTTTCTTGGGGGGCTGATTAATTCAGCTTGTAAGAACATGGTGTTGTTGTCCATTGGTTTTGGGTGGATAATTGTCCCTAAATGGATCAGTTTTACTTATAAAGGTGGGCTATTATGTTCAACAAATCTCCATATAAAATTTTAAGTCTAATGCTAAGAAAGAGGCTGTAATTGAATCAGTAGCAAAAGCTAACCAACTAACCAACATAAATGACAGCATGTCCTATACCGGTGGGTCAGTCATGACTTTCACAATATTAAATATTTGAGGGTAAATAGAATAATAAAATATATTTTTTCTTTCTGCTTCTCATGTTCCTACTTCTTTAACCCCCTCCAACTTTTTTATTCCTTCAAAACATTAATTGAGTCCTACATGGGCCAAACACAGTGCTAGAGGGAAGAGATATAATGGCAAAATAAATAAACCCTAAATCTCCTCACAAGTTGGTGAAGGAAAAAAGAAAAGTGGTATTATAATTAAGTCCATACACAGTGCCAGAGGAATATACAATCCAGAGTCAACTGAATGGGCCCTGAATGGGAGTTAATCAAATTAAATGGGAATGAGTAGAGGAAATATCCTTTGCAAAGGCCCAGAGGTGAGAAGTAAAAAGGCTGATTAGGAGAGCCAAAATGATGTCAGTATGAAAGCTGGAGTCAGTGTTAATACTGAAGTGGTAAAAATAGATCACATTATTTAGAAAGACTTCATAAACTCTATTAAGGAATTTAGCCTTTACTTCAAGGTAACGGAAATAAATAACTTTTTAACTCCATAGTGGGTTGCTCAGATTTGGTTTTTTAACACTTAAGACTGAGTGGCCTGGGGGCTAGGGGAAGATGGAAGCACAGAGATAGGTTATTTATTAATTGTGAGGGTTGAAATAGCTGAATAAATTTGAGGAATATCCACCGGACTTGGGGTCTGGTTAAATATAGAAGCGAGGGAGAGTGAATCAAGGGTCTGTGCATTTCTACTGGGTTAAGCAGAACCACATACTGGAATAGGAATCAAAGCAGGAGCAGGGACAGGGAGTTAATAAATTCAATTTTAGCTTTAATGAATTTGAGATGCAGAAAGCATATTCAAATCAAATCACCTATAAGGTATTTCTTGTTCTTAATGAGTTTTTTTCACATTTTCACTGGGGTTCATTTTTACACTGTTATTTATAATTGTCATTATTACCTACCCTTTTTAAAGACTGTGGGAAAACAAAGGAATATAAAATATGATTGTTACTTTGAGGAGATTATAGGTCTGTAGGTAGATGAAACCTACACTAAAAAAGCAATTAGATAACAAAAAGAAAGATAATTTTGTGTATTAAATGGCAAATGTACTTATTCCATATAACAAGTCTTCTGTCACCATATCCTTTCACCAAAATTACTCAGTCTGTACGCTCAGCAAATAATCTGAGAAGTTGGACTATATGAAGAAGAACTCAGCATCAGGATTGAAGGAAGACTTATTAACAACTTGTGATGTGCAGATTACACAACCTTGCTTTCTGAATGCGAAGAGGACTTGAAGCACTTATTGATGAAGATCAAAGACTATGGTCTTCAGTATGGATTATACCTCAACATAAAGAAAAGAAAATCCTCACAACTAAATCAAAAGCAACATCACGATAAATGGAGAAAAGATTGAAGTGGTCAGGGATTTCCTTTTACCTGGATACATAATCAATAGCAGTCAAGAAATCAGACATTGTATTTCACTGGGTAAATCTGCTGCAAAAGACTTCTTTAAAGCATTAAGAAGGAAAGATGTCACTTTGAAGATTAAACCAAAAAAACCAAACTCACTGCCTTCGAGTCAGATCTGACTCATAGCGACCTTTCGTTGGGTTTCCGTGGCAGTATCACTATGGCAGTAGATTGCCCAACCTGCCTTCCCAGGAGTGGCTGATGGGTATGAACCACCAGCCTTCTGGTTAGCAGTCAAACGCCTTAGGCACTATGCCACCAGGCATGCCTAACCCAAGTCATAGTGTTTTCAATCACCTCACATGCATGTGAAAGCTGGACAATGAATAAGAAAGAGCAAAGAAGAGTCCATGTCTTTGAATTATAGTGTTGGTGAAGACTACTGAAAATACTATGGACTGCCAGAAGAAGGAACACATTTGTCTTTGAAGAAGTGCGGCTAGAATGCTCCTTGGAAGTGAGAATGGCCAGACTTTGTCTCTCCTATCTCAATCATGTTGTCAGAAAAACCATTCACTGGAGAATATTATGCTTGGTAAACAGAGGATCAGAGAAAAAGGGGAAGACCCTCAATGAGATGGATTGACACAGTGGCTACAACAATGGGCTCAAGCAGAGCAAGGATTGTGAGGCTGACACAGGACCAGGCGGTGTTTCATTCTGTTATACACAGGGTTTGTATATGTGTATGCAATATGTGTGTGTGTATATGTATATGTGTATGAGTTGGAGCTGATTCCACGACTCTTCACAACAACAGAGCATGTCAAGGAGCTTTAGGGGCATAGTGGTTAAGTGCTCGCCTGCTAACTTGAAAGATCAGCATTTAGAATCCACAAGCTGCTCCCTAGGAGGAAGAAGTGGCATGGAGATAGGATATTAATTGTGAGGACTGAAATAGCTGATGGATTTGAGTCAGCTTCCACAAAGATTATAGCCTTGGAAACACTATGGGACAGTTTACTGTGTTATATAAGATTGGTATGAGTCGCAATCAGTTCAATGGCAATAAGTTTATTTTTCTGGTATAATGTCAAATAACGGAAAGGTTGATTGGACTGGGAAAGGCTTTGTGCACAACATAGTAGCTGGTATCAGTCTTGAAAAGATATAATAGACTGGGGAATATGAGGAAGAAAAACATTCTAATTTGAAGGCGGAAGAGAAGGGAGATGGAATGCTAGGTAATTTTATCCACAGTCTTAGTGTAAAGCTTATCTTGAAAAATGGTGCTACCTATGTAAATAGCTGCCCATCATGTTTGCTGTTAAAGGATGACACCTTACCAATATATCCCATTCAGGGGTACAATGTCTACTTTGACCTATTACCTTGCACCCATGTAGAAACGTTACTGAACTGGTCATGAAGTCTGGCTTCTCTTAGTAAAAAACAGAGAGAAGAGGTTCCTCTATGTTAATTGGTTTTGCCCAGCCTAGGCCTCTGATTTCTTTAACAATCATATGCAAGCAGATTCACTGGGGGTACACTGTCCTCTCTGTAGTTGCTAAGAAGACTTGAAAATGCTTTAATGTGGGACAATTGATATTGTTTTATTTAAGGTAACCACACAGAGTTAAAGTACACAACCATTTAACTGGTGGACAGATATTGTCTAAGGGCCAATGGTTTAGGGTAATGCTGTCCAATAGAAATATAATGAGATTGAGAAATGTGAGTCATCTGCTATAATATAATTTTAACTTTTCTAATAGCCACATTTCAAAAAGTAAAAGGGAAGTGGTAAATTAATGTATTTATTTAAACTAATACATCATTTAAGGTATAATCAATATAATAATGTATTAGTGAGATATTTCATGTTTTTCTTTTTATACTAACTAAAGCCAAAACCTCCACTTTTAATTTTTTAGGTATCTGTAAAAGTGAAAAGAAAAAGAAACAGAGTAACAGTGCAGGAAGAGCCTTTCTTTATGTATTCACTGTTTCTACTCAAAGTGACATGTTGGGTGACTAGAGATATTTGAAGTGATATCACTTGGAAAACATATTCTAAATAATTCTAAGGGTACAATTTGAACCAAAGACTGGAAGTAGTAGTTAGAAAGACCTTGACTCAATATAAGAAACAACTTGAGGGAATAGACCACTGACTCATGTTCTTTCATAGCATGCATAGTATGTGGTACATAGTGAATTTCATAGTATTATTTATTGATATGTGGAATGTATAAATAAATAAATGATTCAGAGAGGAAATGTCTGTTTGTGTAAGTCATGGTAGATATTTAACCAAGTGATTGGATGTGGTAAAACAGTTTCGCCATCAGATGGGTCTAAATGCTTGTTAAAATCTTTTTTAAACCCGAAAATCTGAGATTCTTCTTAACCTAGTTACTGTCTTTTCTTCTACCAATCACACATCTCTATGTTTTCTTGTTCCTGCCCAAATATTCACTTGAACATTACAAGGAACATCTAATCTGTAATTAACTATATTATAATCAACTGTATTGTAATCAACTATATTGTTGATGATGCTGATAAGGATCATTAAGTTGTCTTTTTGTTCCTTTCCCTTCCCTGAAGAGTACGAAATTCCAAATGGTATTATATATATGAGAAGAACAATCTCAAGGCATTGACTAGTTTTAGTATTTCTTATCAGGTTTTACAAAATGCTTTAAATAAGCATAAAAACAGGTCATTTACCCATAAACTTCCAAGACATTCAGAATACTGCCTCTGCAGGGACAGCAGCATTCATTTTAGCCATAGAGGAAGGAAAACTCAAAGCCATGCTAAGGAAAATGGTTTGGGCCATGTGTATCTAGCTTTTTTTTTTTCCCCCTTGATGGACAGGAATTAAGTTTCTTTACTATCATGGGGAAAAAGAGGTAGAGGTCATAAAAAAAGTTTACATAAAATATTTACATAAGTCTTCTTTGATACATTAATGCATAGGATCTTTTGAAATGAAGACTACTGTAACCTTTATTACTTTTATTTAAAATACTTTGAAGAGGAAAGCTACACTTGGAACTTTTTTTTTCACCTTTTATCACTAATTGGATTGCCTCATTTGGAGTACTATGCTGGTTGTGAGTAAAATGAAGAGATTATTATAGAGCTCTGCTGACATTTCTGCCTATCTAAAACTAATGAGAATTGCTACATGATGCATCTGAGTATGAAGACCAGTATTTCTCATAAAGGTGGCCAGCTGGCTGATTAGCAGACTGACTATGTTCTCTTTGGGTTCATAAAACTGGGCACTCTGGGTAATAGCAGGTTGGACATTTATGTCTGTCGTTGTTCAATGATGCTTTGAGTTTACATGAAATAAAAAAACAAAATAATTAGTTTTGATTCTGAAATAAATGTTGTCCAGAGCAATTGTATGGTTGGCACACCAACAAAAAATGTGACATGGTCTACCTATTGACAGTCAATGTAGAAAGTGTAGTCAAGAGCTCAATAAGGCTCCAATAGGAGCTATAAAACTGTGGTTATTTAAAAGTGCAAATCTGGTATATCTTTCACATATTAAAAACAGACATTCTCCTTGGCAGCTGTCAGAAGAAATGTGTCTTAGTAAATTTCCTGACTGAACTAAAGTATTCAGCATTTACTTAAAGATTTTGAAGCTATGGCCCAAATTGCAATTAGCATACTTGTTACTGGCACTGAATTCCTTCTTTCCAGGAAACAGATGTAAAAGCAAAGCTGAAAGTGATAAAAGTTTCATTCCTCATCAGTATAGAAAGCCATTCAATGATACTTTTTCATTCCTACTCTTGTCATTCACGGTACAAATTCTACCACTGTTTATTATTCATGTGCAATAACCAGCAATGGCTAAAGCTCTGGAAATGCATGTCTGCATACTGGCAAGATGGCAGGCAGCCACTGCCACGCAATTTGATCTCTATCTTGAATGTTGTAATAGCATAATGCTTTTGGCTGCAGTGAACCCAATTGAAAATTTGAACTGTTGATGGCAGTTAACGTTTAGATAAAGCTTGAAAGTTACAGACAGCCACTGGGAAGAGTGATGAGATTTGGCACCAGTTTAAACCTAGGCAAATTGTAATATTTTATTTCAATTTCTTTTTAAAAACAGAAACCTCCCAACTCAGGAGTAGTTTTGGGCCTATCCCAAGATAGACTGAGAAGACTAAGAGAGAGAGATCTATTATTTATTCCCTTGAGAGAGGCTGCCTTCTTGTGAACTGGCCCATGGTGTCTACCTGGCACTATTGGGTATATTATTCTGCTCAATCAACCATTTCAGTCAAACAGCTCAGTTGACTAGTTTTTTTGTTATCGTTTTGATTTTATTGGACTCGGTCAGTTGTTGGAATGAATTTGCTAAATCAGCTGATTGTAGCACTGGCTTTGTCTCACTCTCTAGGCTTACAAGAAGCTTTCAAATGAGTTAAAAACCACATGGAATTTGTAGTAGACCACAAATAAATTCAGATGGATACTTATAAATACACAAGGGTCTTTGCATATATACAAGGCCATACATCTGATTTTTACTTTGCTTCACCTTTGAATTGGGGTATAAAGTTTTACAGCATTTTAACCTTACTGATTTCATGACAGCAGAAGGTATTTGCAATATTCCTATTTATGCGTCATCACCATCACCATCATCATCATCATCCAGCATAAAGAGTGGAAAGTCACAGAAAAATGCAGGGGATAAAGAGACTTTCTTTTTATTTCCTCCCCATTATATATAGAATATCTAACTCCCTGCTGTCGTGTCGGATCCAACTCAGAGCCACCCCTCCTTGGGCTTCAGAGGAGGTATCACTACAGAAGTAGATGGCCCAACCTTCCTTCCGAGGAGTGGCTGGTGGGTTTGAACTGCCAGCCTTCTGGTTAGCAGTCAAGTGCCTTAGGCACTACGCTACCAGAGCTCCAT
>NW_006921754.1:4077172-4084344 GCF_000298275.1 Orycteropus afer afer | reverse complement strand
AGAGCACACCCTTGCTCTTAGGAGCTCTGGTAGCTTAGCACCTAAGGCACTTGACTGCTAACCAGAAGGCTGGTGGTTCAAACCCACCAGCCATTCCTTGGAAGGAAGATGGGGCAATCTACTTCCGTAGTGATACTGCCTCGGAAACTCAAGGAGGGGTCCCTCTGAGTCGTGTTTGACTTGACAGCACATAACAACAACAACAACAACAACCCTTGCTCTTAAATCCATGTATGTGTTGCAGTTAAACAGAAGACTGTCTGGTTATTTTCATTGAAAAGTTAGTCAGGTTTTACTATTGCTAAAATCACAGCTTGACTAAATTCTTCAGTGAAGTTGATATAGAAACTTTCTTCTCCCTCTGTTTCAGTTTCTCTTCCTCTTTCTATCTCTCCCTCACTCCTTTTATTTTTTAAACAAAATCCAAACATAAAAATGCCATTTGTCAAACTATACCCTGTGGCACTCATTCACAGCTTCTTTCTAAATCCAGGTCAGATATCTCTAAAAGGTGATCAAAGAGATGGAAGATTTTTGCTATTATGATAGACTTAAAAGTTCAATAGTATAAAGTTTGAGAGTGGGGTGAGGATGGAAGAAGTAATATGTCAGTTTCTGCATGAAATTCATAAAGGTCTGGTAAGATTCTAAAGGTATAAAACAGATAGAAACTATTGCAATTCAGAGAATTAAGTTTTAAAAAAGGTCTAAATTAAATGAAGAGGGACCTGGCTTACTTTTCTACATTCACAAATTGATTTGTACTTGATGTGGGAATGAACCACCTGATAGGGATGTTGACCAAGCCAGTGTTAAAAGCACCCCTCTGTGTCACAAAGGAGTAAGTTTACAGAAAAGGAATAGTACGGCATAGCAAACAATGTAATGTGGCTAAATCCTAGAATCTGGAAAGATAAAAGAAGTGTTGCCTAGGCTTATCAGTCAGGTGTTTGTAAGAAGGGGAACATATTTAAGATCCAAATTGGGGCACTTTTTATAGCAAAAGAGTATGCTATTATTATCAGATGATGCCACATACATCAATTGTGCCATTCCTAGGCTAATTAGATCTATTTTGGGACAAAATGCCTATGCAGCTGACCTCTTTGGAAACACTGAACTAGTGGTCCTTTTAATACTTGCTGGAGGGTTTGCCTTGCCTTTACTGATCAGGCTTAGGGTCTGCCCTTCCCTGAGTTATCAGACTCTCTTGATTCAAAGGACATTCTCCAATCTGCTCAGAAGTTTTCTTGCACCTACTGTTTCCAGGAAAACTCGGGTCAAAGAACTATGATCTTCTCATTATTTCTGATACCTAACATGTGTTGGACATTGCCTTGGGTCACAAGAAATGCAGAGTTAGAATCATAAAATGAGCATTGATGAATTTCTACTCAAATGTATTTTTATTATAAAGTACAGATACTACCTTCTTTCTAAAGTCATTTGAGAGGTTAGGAAAAAAACGTTTTTGTCTGTAGTTGCTCAAGGGGGAAAGGAGGACAATTCTCATGGATTAGAAACTAATTAAAAAAGAGAGAAAGAGAGAGAAAAGAGTGAGAGATGGGATTTGATTTAAGAATGACACCACAACACAAAACATGCAAAAGAGAATCAGTAAATAAGAACTGGTAAAAGGACTTTATAGCAGCTGTTCAATTACTCTCATTTTCATATGATGATATATAAACCTACAGAAATCAAATAATTACCCATGGTTATACAGCTCTTTAGAACTGAGACTGGTCTCCTAACAATTAATGAAAGATTCTTTCTACCACTCTTTAACCTCTCCAAAGTTTGAGTTGTGCTTTAGTGTTACTGGAAGAATTTACTCTTCCATGAATAAAGCCAACTTATCAAATACATAGTATGCATAATTCAACCAAAGCCATCCATTAATTCAGGAAATATGTGGTTAATTGAATGCTTTTAATGATGCAAAAAGCTTATAAAGAGGGTATTTAGGACACATTGATCTTTGAGAAGAAGAGTTATTTTGATCTAACAGTGATCCTTGACCACAATGCTTAAAATGCAATTATATTTTTAAAGTTTTTAAAGTATTAGAATCGTATGCAATTTACTATTGTCCAAAGTCAACAATATAATTGGTGAATTTCATTCTCTCTTCAAGTAGAAGATAATTTCACAATTGAATAAATAGGATTTATTATAGTTTTTTATTGTTGGATTGACTCTTCTCAGAAAGGATCAAGCTTTTTTCCTCATCTATTGCCTTTGCAAACTGATATTTTAGTAAAATACAAAAAAGAAAATTACAGACAGCCACTGGGAAGAATGATGAGATTTGGCACTGGTTTAAATCTAGGCAAATTGTAATATTTTATTTATGTTTCCAAGTTGCCTTCATTGAGTGAATATTTGATGGCTAAATACTGCTTAAGGAGCTCTGGTGACATAGTGCCTAAAGCATGTGACTGCTAACCAGAAGGTTGGTGGTTCAAACCCACCAGCCACTCTGCAGAAGGAATACTGGACAATCTACTTCCACAAAGATTTACTGCCTCAGAAACCCAAAGGGGGTTTCTATGTCAGGAAATTGACTCAATGACAGTGAGTTTGGTTTTTTTGCTAAATACTGCTTATACGGTAGTGGGCATCCTCAAAGATCTTAGAGTTACAGACAGAAAGCAAATAAATGAAAAATTAAGCAAATAAAACTCTACGTATTGTTGTCAAAGTGTTCAGAAGGAAAAAAAAGAAAGAAAAGCAAGAAAGAGGGGAAAAAAAAGCAATGCCATGTCAATGTCAAAGTGTTATAAAAAATACCTGAATTTTTTTTTGTTTTGTTTTTTTTAAATTGTTATTTGGGTGAAAATTTACAGAGCAAATTCACTTTCCATACAGCAGTTCACATAAACTTTGTCTCATGACATTGACTACAATTTACCACAATGCAACAACTCCCCTCCCACTTCCTCCTGATAATTACCTCTTCCCTGTGTCCATTCCTCCATACACTCCTGCCCCCTGAGCTGTCTCTCTGTGCATAAACAGCCCTTCTTTCTCCCATGATAGTTCTCTCCAAGGAGTGTATCTACCTCAGGTAAATGTTCGACTCATATGCCTGTCTTTTGTTTGACTGGAAGCCACAGGTGTGGGTTCAATTCCAGACCTGAAGGGCAGCTGGGGCCATAGTCTCTGTGATTCCACTAGGCTCTAACAGATCAGCAATCCTGCCCCCCCTTTTTTTCCCAAATGATTTTGAGTTTTGTTCTACATTGTTCTCCTTCTCTATCCAGGATCTCCTACATAGACCACCCCCCCAAGTGGTTGACAGTGATAGTCAGGCACCATCTAGTTCTTCTGGTCTCATAGTTGAAAAATACCTGAATTCTTATGACAATATTTCTGACAGTTCAGTAACAGTTTGAGAATCAGCACCAACCCACAGATCACACTGTCAGTAGAGATTAGGCAATCTACTTCCGCAGAGATACAACCTTGGAAACGCAAGGAAGGGTCGCTATGAGTCAGATCTGACTGGATGACAGTGCGTTTGAATTTTCTCAGAGATGCTGTACACTGTCAGAGTTAAAAATTAAGCTTCATTTACGTTACAGTGTTTTTTTTTTTTTTTTTGTCAAGGTATAACATACCTTGACAAAGTATAAAATAACATGCTCATATCATTAATGTCCCATTTGATGAGTTTTGATGGCTACATACATCTGAGTAAAACACCAACCAGAATAGATGAAAAATCATAAAATATTTCTCAGATTCATTCATGCTTTTTGGTGTATCAGGGCTTGCTCCTTTTTGTTACTGAGGAGGTTTCCATTATAGGTGGAAACACATTTTTTTTTAATCTATTTTTTTTGTTGATGGACACATGGGTTGTTTCTAGGTTTGGACGGACTTTATGGAAAAAAAAATGTTATGAATAGTATTATAAAACAGTTTGGTATTTTCATAAACATCTAGAAGTGAAATGGCTGGCTCGCAGAATAACTGGAAATATTACTTTCTAAGAAATTGCCAATTCATCCTCCAGGGAGTTATATCATTCCACACTCCTACTAGCAATATATGAGAGCTCCAGTTTCTCCACATCCTCACACACATGTAGCATTTCATTGTTGGTATTTCATCATATTTTTTTCATTTCACTCATTGTAAAAGTTATAAAATGATATCCCATTAAGCTTTTAAATTGTATTTCCCAAATGACCAATGATATCACCCAAAACAAAATATAGAATATTTGTCACCTCAGATATTGTTGTTATTGTTGTTATGTGCCATTGAGTTGGCCCTGACTCATAGCAACCGCTCTTTGGGCTTCTGAGACAGTATCACTACGGAAGTAGATTGCCCAACCTTCCTTCTGAGGAGTGGCTGGTGGGTTTGAACTTCCAGCCTTCTGGTTAGTAGTCAAGTGCCTTAGGCACTACACTACCCTTAAATTCCTTTCCAGTCAATAACCATCTCCTCATGCCCTTTGTGGTAACCACTGTTATAATTTCTATTGTCATAACTTAGTTGTGTTATCAGGGTATGGTGGCTTCATAAAACATGTTGGGAAGTTTTCTCTCCTTCTGTTGAATTTGTGTTGTAACAACTTAGCTATATAGGAACTACATTTTCCAAACACTTCCCTGCATGATTCCATGTTAGTATAGACCAAAAGAGATATTTTGCACAAGTTGTAAAAGGTGAAAGTAAATTAAACACATCCATATTCTTTTCATCCATTTGCTGACATGGCATGACTCAAATTGAAGAGAAGCAGCTGCAAACATCCATTAATCATCAGAACATGGGTTGTACGAAGCATGAATCTAGGAAAATTGGGAGTTTTCAAAAATGAAATGAAGCACATAAAGATCGATATAGTAGGCATTAGTGAACTGGAATGGGCTGGTTTTGGCCATTTTGAATCAGACCATCATGTGGTCTACTATGCAGGGAATGACAGTTTGAAGAGGAATGGTGTGGTGCTCATCATCACAAAGGATGTTTCAAGCTCTGTCCTGAAGTACAATCCTGTCAGTGACAGGATAATATCCCTATGCCTACAAGGAAGACCAGTTAATATGACTATTATTCAAATTTATGTATCAACTACCAAAACCAAAGATGAGGAATTTGAAGATTTTTTTAATCAGCTTCTGCAGTCTGAAATTGACCAAATATGCAATCAAGATGTGTTTATCACTGGTGACTGGAATGCAAAAGTTGGAAACAATGAAGAATCACTGGTAGTTGGAAAATTTGGCCTTGGTGACAGAAATGATACTGGAAATCACATGACAGTATTTTGCAAGACCAATGACTTATTCATTGCAAATACCTTTTTTCAACAATACAAACAGTGGCTATACACGTGGACTTCACCAGATGGAATACACAGGAATAAGATGGACTATATCTGTGGCAAGAAGTAATGGAAAAGCTCAATATCTTCAGGGAAAACTATACAATTACTATATATAGTAATTACTATATATATATATATATACAACTGGGAGCTCTGGTAGCATAGTGGCTAAGACACTTGCCTGCTAACCAGACCCACCAGCCACTCCTTGGAAGGAAGGTTGGGCAATCCTACTTCCGTAGTGATACTGCCTCGGAAACCCAAGGTGGGGTCGCTATGAGTTGGGGCCGACTCGACGGCAAAACAACAACAACAACAATATATATATACAACTACTATATATACAGTGATATTCATTTACTATAATGAAATGTGCGAAGACTTGGAGTTAGAAAACCAAAAGGGAAGAAACACTCAGCATTTCTCAAGCTGAAAGAACTGAGGAAAAGAAAAAAAGTTGCAATCTTGAAATATTCTATGAGCAAAATATTGAATGATGCAGGAAGCATCAAAAGAAGATGGAAGGAATACAGAGTCACTGTACCAAAAAGAACTGGTAAATCTCCATCCATTTGAGGAGGTGCCATATGATCAAGAACCTATGGTACTAAAAGAAGTCGAAGCTGCACTGAAGGAATTGGCGAAGAACAAGGTTCCAGGAATTGATAAAATACCCATTGAGATGTTTCAACAAACAGATGCCCCGCTGAAGGCACTCATTTGGTTAGGCCAAGAGATTTGGAAAACAACTACCTGACCAACAGACTGGAAGAGATCCATATGTATACCCATTCCAAAGAAAGGTGATCCCACAGAAAGTGGAAATTATTGAACAATATCATTAATATTGCATGCAATAAGATCTTACTGAGGATAATTCAAAAATGGTTGTAGCAATATATTGACAGAGAACTTCCAGAGGTGCAGGCTGGATTCAGAAGAGGATGTGGAACAAAGGATATCATAGCTGCTATAAGATGGATCCTGGCTCAAAGCAAAGAATATGAGAAAGACGTTCACTTGTGTTTTATTGACTGTGCAAAGGCATTTGATTGTGTAGATCATAATGAATTGTGGGTGACATTAAGAAGAGTGGGAATTCCAGAACACTTGATTGTGCTCATAAGGAACCTGTGACTAGGAGGTTGTTGTTTGAATAGAACAAGGTGACACCACATGGTTCAAAATCAAGAAGGGAGTGTGTCAGGGTTGTATCCTGCCGCCATACTTATTCAATCTATATGCCGAGCAGATAATCTGAGAAGCTGGACTATATGAAGAAAAACGTGGCATCAAGATTGGGAGAAGAATCATTAACAACCTGTGATACTCTGATGACACAACTTTGCTTGCTGAAAGTGAGGATGACTTGAGGCATTTACTGATGAAGACTGAAGAATACAGTCTGCAGTATGGATTAAATCTCAATAAAAAGAAAACAAAAATCCTCACAACTGGACCAATGAGCAGTATCACAATAAACAGAGAAAAGATTGAAGTTGTCAAAGATTTCACAAATTGGTTGGTTCTACAACTGATGTCAGTGGAAGCAGCAGTCAGGACATTAGAAGATGTATAGCACTGGGCAAGTTGGACCTCTTTCAAGTGCTTAAGAGCAAGGATGTCTCCTTGAGGACTAAGGTGCTCCTGACACAAGTCATGACATTTTCAATCACCTCATATGCATGTGAGAGCTGGACAATGAATAAGGAAGACCAAAGAAGAACTGATGCTTTTGAGTTGTGCTGGCAAAGAATGCTGAAAGTACCATGGACTACTAAAAGGACTAACAAATCTGTCCTGGAAGAAGTGCAGCTGGAATGCT
>NW_006921754.1:4070554-4076567 GCF_000298275.1 Orycteropus afer afer | reverse complement strand
CTCCCAGCATCAGACAGTTTAAAAACTTCTGTATCATGTGAAGTCAAGTCCCAATAATTAACTTTATAGTCTATATTATTCCTTGTAGCTCTGTTTCTCTAATCAAAACCTAACTGATATACTCCTCTTCTATGTTCTGAAAGCGTTCATGTAGAATTTGCATTAATTCTTTTTTAAATGTTTTTTAGTACTCAGCAATGAAATGATATGGGCCTGAATTTTTCTTTTCAGAATATTTGTAACTTGAGTTCAATTAGTTAATTTTTTTATTTTATATGAAATATTTCACATAAAACAAAGTAAGTTTATTCAATTTCTTTAATAGACATAGAGTTATCGTGTTTTCCAGTTTTCTTACTATGGCTATTTTAGTAATTTGTTTTTCAGGGAATTTGTCCATTTCATTTAAGTTGTCAAATGTATTGGCTTAATATTATCTTCAATGTACTCTTATTTTTGTTTGATGTCTATAGAATATACTGAAAAATCCCCCTTTTCATTCCTAGTGTTGTTAATCTTGTTTTTTTTTCTTGATTGGTCTTGTGTGGGATTTAACAACTGTTTTAATTGTTTCAGTTTTGACATGTTTGATTTTCATTATCATTTGTCCATTTTTATTTAACTGATTTCTACTCTTTTTTTCCTTTTATTTACTTTTTATTAATTTATTTCTTATTTTTCTAGCTTCTTATAGTGATGGCTTAGGTTGTAAATTTTACTTTTAACTATTCTTTGTTGTTGTTATGTGCCGTCGACTTGGACCAACTCATAGAGACCCCTCCTTGGGTTCCAAGGCAGTTATCACTACAGAAGTAGGTTGCCCAACCTTCCTTCTGAGAAATGGCTGGTGGGTTTGAACCACCAGCCTTCTGGTTAGCAGTGAAGTGCCTTAGGCACTAGCATCCAATGATATCATTTAAAGCTATATTTTCCCTATAAGCACTGCTTCAGTGACTCACACAAACTTTGATGTTGAGTTTTCTTTTTCATTGACTTCAAATTACTTCCTGATTTATATTTTTATTCCTTACTTGACCCATAATTTACTTCTCAATATGTTCCTTAATTTCCAAATATTTAGGGATTGTTAAAATCTTTTTCTACCACTTGTCTGTCAGTTTGTCATACTGTGGTGGCTTGCATATCACTGTGAGGCTAGAGGCTATGCCACTGATACTTCAAATACCAGTAGGATCACCCATGGTGGATAGGTTTCAGTGGAGTTTCTAGACTAAGAATGGGAGGAAGGATGGGACCATCTACTTCTCAAACTGGCTACTGAAAACCTTATGACTTGCAATGAAACACAGTCTGATACATTACTGAAAAACTTTATGAATAGCCCTGCAACACTGTCTGATATAGTGCTCGAAGATGAGTCCCTCAGGTCAGAACACACTCAAAATATGACTGGGGAAGAACTGCCTCCTCAAAGTAGAGTCAATCCTGGTGATATGGATAGAGTAAAGCTTTTGGGACCTTCATTTGCTCATGGGGCATGACTCAAAATGGGAAGAATTTTGCACTAATAATCAGAACATGGAATGCATGAAGTATGAGTCTAGTAAAACTGACTTTTTAAATATATTCCTTCATGGTAATTTTAGTGGTTGCTTGAGAAATTTCAAAATGCGTCTTTAGCTTATCACAGTCTATATTCCAATTATATTATACTACTTTATGGTATCCATGAGTCGGGTCCGACTCGATGGCACATAACAACAACAACAACAACTTTATGACCATTTAAGGACTCTAACAGTAAAATTCTCTCTCTCTCTTACTTTGTGCTTGTCTTCCATATTTTTACTTCTGCATGTGTTATACATGCCACAATACATTTTTTTTAACTTTTAATTTAAATATTTATTTTTATTTTGAAGAAACTATGAGAACAAAATCTGTATCTTTATTACATTTACAATAAACATGTAGATAGTTGGGGAATTTTTTTTTTTAACATCATTCCATCTATTTTTCCTTTCTAGTGCTCTTCTCGTCTACAGATCTAGACTTCCATTTGATATCATTGCCCTTTACACTAAAGCTCTTTTAGCATGCTTAGAGTATGAATTCAAGTTAGATGTGCTCAGGCATCGTCTGTCTGAGAGAATTGTCTTCATTTTGATTTCACTTTTTATTTTGGTATATATATATAGATAATAAACATTACCCATTTTGATAGTTTACCTTTATTTTTGAAAGATATTTTCACTAGCTGTAATATTCCAGATGAACATTTTTTCCTTTCAGAATTTTGCATATGTCATTCCATTGTTTACTAGTCATAGCTTATGATGAAATGTAATTCATTATCTGCATCATTATCATCTTGTCTATATTTGGGAAGGGAAAATGGCCACTTTTCAAATGTTCCTTTTTTTTCAAAATTTATTATATTTTCTTTCTTTATATTTATTCCATTCAGGATCTGTGTAACTCCTTGTATCTGTGAATTAGTATTTCATCAATTTTGGAAAATTCTCATCATTAGTGCTTCAAATAATTTTTCTATCCCATTTTTTCTCTTTTTTTTTTTTGTTTTGTGTATATTAAATCATTTAAGATTGTCTTACAGATCTTAGATGTTCATCCCATTTTATTTCAATTTTTTTTTCATTGTGCTTCACTTTAGAAAACATCTGTGCTCTATATTCAAGTCAAATAATTCTTTTTTCTTTCCCCTGCTTGGTTGTTAAGTTTCCTAAGTGAATTCTGCATTTGTGACATGTTTTTCACTTATAGCATTTTTTTTTAAAGTTTATTTTACTTGCTGCAGCTCCTTATCTGTTCATGAATGTCAATGACCATTTCCAGTAGATTATGAGACATATTTATAATTATTATTTTAAAGTTCATAAATTATTTAAACTTATTCTTGATGATGATTTTATTTTTTACCATATTTTATTATTTCTTCAAATGTCTCAGAATATTTTATTTGATGCTGGATATGTGTTCAAGCAATCATTAGGGAGCCTGAAATAAATAGCATTTAACTCTACAAAAATGTATGCCCATTCTTTTGGTTGGCCACTAGACTGATAGCTGAGTCAATCTAATCTGTGATTAAACTTGGTCCTGGCATTATTCAGTTTTAGAGAGACTGAGATCACAATGCTTCAAAAGTTTGAAAGTAGAATCAGGATATTCCCTTCATCATAATTTGCAATCTGAAGTTCATCAAGACTATGGGAAACTCAGAGCTTATAGATCAACTGCCAGCTTTTTAAATAGTTGAAGTTCCCTTTGCACACCATCTCTCTCCCTGTATACTTAATTTTTTCCATTTATTTTCATTTTCCTATTATCCTTTTCCTATGTCATTTATCCTTTTGTTCAATTTTTTGGTATGATTTAATTTAATTATCATTTGATTGGGCATCTTCACTATATGTGAATCTGACATTTTTTAAAATTATTAATGCCTACTTTAATTCTTTAATATTTTCTTTCCATGTCACAAAGGTAAGTTCTACAATTTTCCCATGTAAAGCTACTAAAACTGTCACATCTTTAAAATAATAACGTATATATTTCAATTCTTTTAAAAGCAATGAATAAAATCAAGAACTCTATTTCAACCAATGTCCTAAAGAAAATAATACACAACTGAACTTTTGAAATCACAAATCCTTCATGAATAAATGAGAGCTGTGTGGGTCCACATAGCATGACACAATTAGTATTTTATATATGTGTGTGTGTGTTAACTCTCTCTACATATACAAGTATTTAAAAAATATATATATATATATAATACATATATATATAATATTATATATATTATATAAAATCTATATAATATATTAGATGTAAAATTTTTCCTTTGATAAAATAAACTTGAATTTCTTTATGACAATACTTGTTTTGGTTTCAAATTACACCATCTTTGAGTCTATAAGGTAGATAAATAAACATTAATCTTGACCAAAATAAATTAGGCACAATACTTTTCCTCTAAATGGCATACAATAGATATGACAATTTAGACAGTTTTTCTTTTACCCGCAGATCAGTAACAAATGAAAATCTAAGGAATACTTAGAATTCATCAGAAAAGAATGGGCATTCATTAGGGAAATGCAGATCAAAACAACAATGAGATATCATCTCACTTCTGCAATAATAGCAAAGTTCAACAAGACAGAAAACAACAAATGATGGTGAGGATGTGGAGAGATTGGAACTCCCATTCACTCTTGGTGGGACTGTAAAATATAGTACAACCACTATAGAAAACAGTATGGCACTTCCTTAAAAAGTTGGAAATAGGAATATCATTTGATCTAGCAATCATACTGCTAGGAATATATTCTGAAGAGGTGTGATCCTGGACACAAAAAGATATGCACACCCATGTTCATTGCAGCACTATTTATAAAAATAGCAAAGAGATGTAAACCACCTAAGTGCCCATCAACAGATGAATGGATAAGCAAACTATGGTGCATACACACTGTGGAGTACTATGCAACAATAAAGAATAATGAAGAAAATCACCTCATAATTTCGATGAACTTGGAGGACTTTTCTGCGGAGTGAAGTAAGTGAATCACAGAAGGACAACTATCATAGGAGTCTATTATTGTGAAAAGTCAAGAGAAGGTTTACACAGGGAAGGAAATTTTCTTTGTTGGTTGCCAGGAATAGGAGGGCAGGTGAAAGAAGGGAAAGTAGATTCATAGTTAAGGGACAGTTTTAATATGGGTGAAGGGAAAAGCAATGTAACAAAATGTATGACTAGCACAATATGACTAAGGAAAAGAAAGACATCAAGAGGTGCACAAGAGGTACAGACAATAAAGGTAAATACTGCAGCATACATAATACCACATTATCAGTAACAGCAAACACTAATCTGCAGGTGGATACATAGATGCACAAGCAAGAAGATCAGGTACGTATAACCAGATGGGAAGGTTTGGCAGATGATGTTCTTACACATATATTTGTATGTGCTATAAAAATGCTTTTAAGCTTAAAAAAAGCTTAAAAAAAAAAAAAAAGAATGGGCATTTGCATTAAGTGAAGACAAAGAAAAAAAAAAAAAACCACTGCCCTCCAGTTGATTCTGACTCATAACACCCCCCCACCCTTTGGGTTTCCAAGGCAATAAGTCTTTACAGAAATAGATTGCCTTATCTCCCTTCTGTAAAACAACTATAGGATTTGAACCACTGACCTTCTGGTTAACAATCAAATGCCTTATCACTGTACCACCAGAGCTCTGGAAGATAGGCTATCCATTTTTCTCCATACCTACTGTCAGGCACATCTTTCCTATCTCTCATAAATTCTTTCTATATAACTCAAACACATTGTGCTTCTGTGTGAATAGTAAATAATTGATTATCAGTGAATGTTTATTAACATTTCAAGACTTCAAACTCACTGATTTGAGTTGAATATGACTCATGGTGACCTCCACCCACCTGAGATTCCCAGGTGGTATCTCTACAGAAGTAGATTTCTCAGTCTTCCTTCCGAGGACTGGCTGGTGGGTTTGAACTGCCAGCCTTCTGGTTAGCAGTCAAATGCCTGAGGATCTATACCACCAGAGCTCTTTTTTCACGACCTAAAACTGTCATTATCTCCTTAGCTTTTTTCTCACTCAAAGAATATTGTGTTGTTGTTGTTGTTATGTGCTGTCAAGTCAGACTCGACTCATAGCCACCCCTCCTTGGGTTTCTGAGGCAGTATTACTATGGAAGTAGATTACCCACCCTTTCTTCTGAGGAGTGGCTGATGGGTTTGAAGCGCCAGCCTTCTGGTTAGCAGTCAAGTGCCTTAGGCACTAATCTACCAGAGCTTCTAAAGAATATTATAGTTTCATATTTTTCCTCAGAAATAATACTGTGAGACTTCACTATCTCTTAAGATAAGGAACGCTTACACGGTTATCCTTGTCTAATATTTCTTTACATTTGATTTTAAGGGTTCCTCTTTGCATAGATATTAATCTAAATCACTTTCTGTGGCCCTGCTATCAAACACATGGAGAACAATGCAC
>NW_006921754.1:4040956-4070264 GCF_000298275.1 Orycteropus afer afer | reverse complement strand
GACCCCTCCTTGGGTTTCTGAGGCAGTATCACTACAGAAGTAGGATTGCCCAACCTTCCTTCCGAGGAGTGGCTTGTGGGTTTGAACCACCAGCCTTCTGGTTAGCAGTCAAGTGCCTTAGCCACTATGCTACCAGAGCTCCCATATTTATTAATAGGAGGTGCATATAAGAAAGTGTGCATACTAAGATGCTAAATAATTTGTCCATTGGCCCCAACTTGCCTATAGACATACCCAAAAAGTAAATGTAGGCCTCTTTTTGTCCAGCTCTGTCTTTTTCCCTGAACTCCAATAACCCTGGGATAAACTGCTGATTTTTACTCTCCTGCATTCAATTCTGCAATTAATATGTGAACTTTTAAACCTAAAATTCCACTGGAGCATTGGTAAATAAAAGGAGCACTACATATCCGAGGGTGTTCACATTTCTGGCATGTGAAGCCCCACAGAAGAGAGCTTATTTTATATTGGTCTTTTGTATTTTTACATTTGACTGATTGAGTCAATGGAAACCAGCCCTAATTGTTGCTTTATAGGCAGACCATGTTTTCCATCACTGGCACATACTGAACTAAACCTTTGGGGAGTACAGCAAGGCTGGGCTGCTGTTTTCTGTTACTCTGCAAATCAGAAAAAGATCCGTAGTTCTGATTAATCTTTTATTTTGTTTAGTTGCCTACATAACACTCTGCCAAATTGCTTTATAATAAATAATAAAAGTCACTGAGAAGTATGTGTTTATTCTTACCACCAATCCAAATAAAAGATTTTCTGTAAATGAGTTATTTCTCATAAAGCACAAAGCTTAAAGAAAAATATTAAAAGCAAATTTGCCTCATGGTTTTATGTTAGGAGAATGCACAAAACTTGAGAATAATTTCAACTAATGCTTATGTGGTTTTTAAAGGTTCTAGAAAACCTAAAGGCAGTAAACTAATTCCAAATGTATCTCTTCATCTTGTGATGTGACATTTAATGAATAAAAGTTACTATTAGGATAAGCATGATGCTATTCAGATTCTCCACAAGAGTGGACTTCAGAAATATAATTCATTGGATATGTCAGAGTAACATTTTTTTAAATGTGCTAAAATAAAACAAGCATTAGATTCTAAATGAAAAAAAGATTGCATTTAATAGCAAACAGCTTAATGTTGCCATACACACTTTCTCAATGGGAAAATGAGTCAATGAGGTCATTCTTATGCAAGAATGTGGCCAACATCAGAGGATGATTATTTCTATGCACAAGTAAAGGACTTGGCAAAGCACATATTTCCTTATATTCATTTCTGTTCTTAATGCTTTCTCAGCACCACCAATCTGTATTCTCATTTTAATGAATGAGTAAATCAAGGCACAAAATATTTAAATTATTTAGCCAAGGAAACAAATGAGTTCTTGGTCATGCCAAGATTCAGCTCATCACCAGAATGATTCTTACATAAGACAAACATGACTCTGCATCTCTCTGCACTCATAGCTGGAGTGGTACAGTAGACTCACTAAAATATGATTGCCAATGAATTATTAGCAAAGTGACATCTGGAAGTTATTTCAATAGCGCAGGATGTTAAAGCAACTGTGTGTGGGTAATTAATTGATTTAGCACATTTAGGGGAAGTTTCTTCTCAATTACAATACTTACTGGCAAATAATGGTGTACTAAAGAAACAGCATATTTTCTATGGCTAAGGTTACCATTATGCCATGTCTTTCTCCTTCAGTGGACTGCATAGGCACTTAAGTTTAAGTTTGGGCTATAAAATTTGTCTTACTATGCTGATCAATAGGATATTGGATAACTTTCTGGAAATTTTCAAAAGATCTGCTCCTAATACATTAAATTATATGGCTTCAGATGTATTTAGTTATTTTGCTTAACTGTTACAGTGACTTCTCTCACCTAATAATTCAAACACCTCTTAAACTACTGAACAACCATTAGGACATGCATTGATTCTATAAGCTGCTGGTTACAAGCGTATTTTACACAGTTAAGAATTTTTAGAACTCAAAGGCTTCCTCTTTTATATGTTAAATGGCTATTTTTCTGAGAGACAAAATGGTGCATGAGGTTGAGCCCAATGGCAAAACAAAGCAAAACAAAAATATAATCTAGGTCCTCTGGCAAAAAGAGTTGGTTAAGCTATGGAGGCTGGTATGTTTAATTGAAGCTGACAATAATTGTAAAATAAATGAATGGATGCTATAGCAAGTTTCTAAAACTCTTAGTTCTATGTAGAGTTAGAATGATTTCCCAACTGAATTGTAAAAATCTTATTTGATAATAAGATTAGCCTTGGTTCCTTAGAATGCATCCCATTTTGCATTCAGTCTTATAATTAAAGGGAAATAAGGAAAAAAAAAGAATTGGACAAAATACCAGAAACTGAATTATTTGATTAAACAAACATTTATGAGCATCTGGTATGTGCTAAGGGAGCTCTGGTGGTGTAGTGTCTAAGTCATTTGACTGCTAACCAGAAGGCTGGTTGTTCAAACCCACTAGCCACTCCTCAAAAGGAAGGTTGGGCAATCTACTTTCACAGAGATACCACCTCGGAAAACCCAAGGAGGGGTCTCTATGGATCAGATTCAACTCAACATCAGTGAGTTTTTTTTTTCAGTATGTGCCAGGCATAAGAGCTCACAGACACATAAATAAGCAATTAAAATAAAATGTGAGAAGAGGCAGTAACAAAGTGCTGTGGGAGCATACAAGAGACAGGCAAAACCTATATTTTCTCTTCTTACAAAATTAGGGAGTAAAACAAACAATTGGAAATAGAGAAAGGCAAAAGGGAACTGTTAATAATAGGAGTTTATTTAGTAACATGGGGATATAGAGGAACAGACTTTTTTCATATAATTTTTACTTTTAATTTGTTTTAACAAACACATATAAAGTTCATAATTTTGGTAAGAAAAGTACAATGTATGAAAAAGAAGAGTATAAACATTTATTTTGCATCTAAAATTAGAAATTGAGTGATAGTATTATATCCCACTATGTCATTGGGCCATCTTGTAAATAAAATCTAGGATTATAGTGCTACGATCTTATTATTGAATTATTATTTTTGTGTTATATTTCTGCATTTCTCAATTTTTTCTCAATTTTTCCCTTAGTTCTGTATAATACTGTATTCATAAAAACAACTAAATCTAACACATTTCACTGGCATTAATAGTATTGCTGATGACAGTTCTTGTAAATCTCTTTAAAGTGTTAAAAAGTAAAGATGCCACTTTGAAGACTAAAATGTGTCTGACCCAAGTCATGGTATTTTCAATTGCCTCATTTACATGTGAAAGCTGGACAATGAATAAGGAAGACCAAACAAGAATTGATGCATTTGAACTGTAGTGTTGCCAAAGAATATTGAAAGTCCCAAGGACTGCTAACTACCAAGAACTGCTAGAAGAACAAACAAATCTATCTTGAGAGAAATATTTTATCTTCCCTTATTTTGGACATGTTATCAGGAAAGATCAGTTCCTGGAGAGGGACATCATGCTTGGCAAAGTGGAGTGTCAGTGACAAAAAAGACAATTCTCAACAAGATGGATTGATACAGTGGCTTCAACAACAGACTCAAACATAGCAAAGATTGTCAGGATGGGTCAGGACAGAGCAGTATGTTGTTCTGTTTGTACATAAGGTTGCTTTGAGTCAGAACTGACTCCACAGGACCTAACAACAATCTTTCAGTCACTGTATGACTGAGCAAGATATCAGGGAGTGGAAAATTGGTGGTGTATTTCCTGATCTCTCTTGTACAGTTGATTGTAATTTTCCTAGTCCCTTCATATGGAATTCTTAAGACATCATTTTTTTTCCTACACAATATTATTAATTTTCTTCCATTCTGCATGTTGTCGTTATGTGTGTGGAATCAGACCCAACTCATAGTGACCCCTCTTTGGGTTTCCGAGGTGGTATCACTATGGAAGTAGATTGCCCAAACTTCTTTCTGAGGAGTGGCTGGAGGGTTTGAACCACCAGCCTTCTGACAAGTCTAATTGCAATTTAGTTTCTTTGGGCATGTATTGGAATAATTTATACAATATTTTTTTTTTTTCTCAAAATACCTCACAACTTTCTATCCACTGAATCAAAGACGATTATTATCAATCATGGATAAAGGAATATGTGACCTGGACTAGAACAACAGATGGGAGCTTTCAGCTTTGAGTTTAAAGTGTAGGCTTTGTTGATTTTATGAAATTTTAAAATCTTTTCTTTAGATATCGGAGTAGATCTGGGAGGTCTAGTCATTGTATTTTATTATAGACTAAAGTAGATAGAGTATGATTTGACATAGTGAGTTCCACTGAATAGGGCAGGGAAAGCTTTAAGAAGCAGGAAGGAGTTGTTAGACTTTTTTATTTGCTCTTTTCCTCTGACTTTTTTACCCCCACCTCAGGGTCAAATTTCACAAGCAAAGAATGAGACCCGGTAGAAACAGAGAGAAAGTTAAAAATAAACAAACAAAAAACACCCTAAGCAGAAAGCCTAGTGTCTCGGTTTATAGAAAGTAGACCAGAAAACTGAAAATTTTCTGAATTTTGTATTGTTTAAAAAAAAAACAGCATCAATCAAGTGATACAGTAAAAATCCCTGAGGAAGATATTCAAACACATAGCCCCAACCTAAATTCTAGATTGCCATCACCTCTGTGTGGAATGTAGGGAACTCTGTCTGGTTGGGAAGACAGGAGGGCTAGCAGAACTTGTGGGCCAGAGAAGGCCTGGGTTCTGGACAAGGAATCTGTAAGGTGTAGGGACCTCTTGAACTGAGGCTACACCAGGGGAGACTTCAACCGGGAATGTCAGCATAATACTTCCTCACTGTGCACCCCCCAAGTTCCCTCCCCCCAAAAAAGCCAGTTGAGAAAAGCAGCTACTCTTAAGACATTAATTCAACTGCTCAATAATCAAGAATAAGGCAATTACAAGTGGCTAAGACACTTACCTGCTAACCAGACGGCTGGCGGTTCAAACTCACCAGCCACTCCTCGGAAGGAAGTTTGGGCAATCCTACTTCCGTAGTGATACTGCCTCGGAAACCCAAGGAAGGGTCGCTATGCATCGGGTTTGACTCCATGGCACATAACAACAACAAGGCAATTACTTGTCCATGAAACAAGTGAGGGTCTATGCAGATCAAAGTCCATTCCTGCCCTTTCTTGAGATCTTGGAAGCTTCTCCCTGGACACACATGCCATCTGGGGAAGAGGAGGAAAAAAGGGAGTCTTTGAGGCAGAAGACATAGTGCTTGATAGAAAAATGACTGGAGATGTACCCTAAGGGAACTCTGGCATACCAGTGAAACTGAGGTTAGCTAGTATAAGGTCTTTCCTGTTTTTGTGACCATTAATGTCAATGGAGGTTTCATATGCAGACAGTAAGAGTAACTTTTAGTATGTTGATGTGCATGTATATTTGTAGTATGTAAATGTCCTGCAAGGAGCCTGGTGGGATGAACTGTTAAGAGCTCAGCTGCTAACAAAATGGTTCGTGGGTCAAACCCCCCCTAGCAGCTCCACAGGAGAAAGTTTAGGCAATCTGCTTCTGTAAAGATTACAGCCAAGAAAACCTTGGGGGCAGTTCTACCCTGTCATATGGGGTCTCTATAAGTCAGAATCAACTCAATGGCACCTAACAATGACAAATAGCCTGCATTTGTACTCTTCTTCTTTTTTTAAGTTCCAGTTGAGCACTTTTATTGATTTGTTACTTTTGTAGTCCTAGATATTATCAAATATTATCAGGGTTCATCAAAGTGTAAATCTTTCTTTTAATAAATTTCAATCTATAAACTCTGACTTTTTCAAATGAGAAAAATTTACTTCTAGTATTAAGTTCCTTGATATTGTTCCTTCCCCCTCAGAAATGTCAACTATGTGTAGATCAAATCAGGAGTCTCTAGCATCTACATCTGCCATTGTGTTCCCTCATCCTTTTATATTTGTTCTTTTCTTCTACATTCTCAACCACCTACTTTTAACTTGTTCCTTATTTCGATTCCTCTCTTTAACATCCCATGGCTAGACACTGTCTTAACGAGACAACATCCATTCTGATTTGTCTTTTCTCTCCCTGTATCATAGGAGCTAGAAGCATGGGAATTAAATCTCCCAGAATCCCTTGTTAATAAGACTCAATACAGATGAGGTCCTGCCTATGAGAGGTAGTCACATGAAATTTGAACTGTAGAACTCATTCTGCTCCTTGGCCAATAGATTTCCTTTCATTAGTCACTAAACCCAAAACAAACCCACTGTCATCTAGTTGATTTCAACTCATAACCACTTCCATTGGGTTCCCAAGGCAGCAAATCTTTACAGAAGTAGATTACTTCATCTTCCTTCTACAGATATGCTAATGGATTTGAGCCACCAACCTTCTGATTTGCAGTCAAATGTCTTAGGCACTGTGCCGCTAGAGCTCCTTTCTTTAGTTACTAGAGAAATGTAAATCAAAATCACAACAAAACAGCACTTAACCCCTCCATAGGCTATAATTTTTAAAAGGCAGAAAATAATGTATGTCGGCAAAAGTGTGGAGAAATTGAAAACTATCATACAATTGGAAATGTAAAATGATGCAGCCACTTTGGAATAGAGTTTAACAGCCCTTCTAAATGTTAAACATAGAGTTACCATAACGTCCAGTAATTGCACTCCTAGGTATCTATCCAAGAGAAATTAAAACATTTATTCACATAAATACATGAAAGTATATATATAGCTGCATAATTCATAATAGCCAAAAAGTGTAAAGAATCCAAATGTCCATCAGTGGATGAATGGGTAAACAAAATGTTGTATATCCATACAAAGGAATATTTAGCAATAAAAAGAATTGAAGTACTAATACATGCTATAACACATTTTCAAAGAAGCCAATCACAAAAGATAACATACTGCATGATCTCATTAATAAGAAGTGTCCAGAATAGGCAAATGAATAGAGAACTGAAGTATATTAATGGTTGCATAGGATTGGCCTTTGGGGAGGGAGTTAGGAAGTGAGTACTAGTGGAAAGAAGGTTCTTTCTCCTCTCACTGTCATCGAGTTGGATCTGACTCATAGCGCCCTCTCCTTGAGTTTCCAAGGCTGTATCTCCCCTGAAGTAGATCGCCCTGCCTTCCTTCTGAGGTTTCTTTTTAGAGTGATAAAAATATCCTAAAATTAGATCATAGCAATGGTTTAGTATCTCTGAAACTCTATAAATACATTAAAATCATTGAATTGTACATTTTAAATGTACATTTTAAATACATACATTATGGTATGTAGGTTACATATCAATAAAGCATATTTTTTAATACTTTAGTATTACTAACAGGAAAATGTCAGGGATGTACTTCTTCCTAGCAAGGGCCTGGGACTATTTCCTGAACCCTCCATATAATTTTCTCTATTGCCTTGGCAGAGACCTGATCCTTTCCCCAGGCAGCCAGTAGAATCATTAGGAAATAACATCAAAATCATGATTCATCAGGAAATTGACAAAAGTTCACACTTTGTCAATGAAATGTGATTTAGTTGGGCAATGTAATATGGGCAAAAGTATGAATTGTAAAAAAAGAAGTCCATGTATGAAGGCTTAAAAACATTTCAATTGAATGGCGAGGAGGGACGGGAAAACCATGAACATATTTTAAGAGAAAGGTGGTTTCCAGGCTTTCTGGTGGTAGTAGAGGACCTGAGTCTCTGGTATTCCAGAGGAGATGGATGGAAGCTTGGCCTTCCTTTCATCTGTCTAGGCAGGTTGCACTGATTCTGAGGCCTGGACGTGAGTCCTAACAATGTTGAAACAATTAGAGATTACAACTTCCAAAAATTGCAAAGATTGAGCAATATATTTACATTAGAGTGCTTTTGAAACTTGGCATGTTTAAGCTTTTCTCATAAATATTTTGTTAGGAAGGTGAATGCGAGAGTATCTGTAGTAGTCAGCTATCACTTTTGGAAACCGTGCATCAGCTGATTGGATTTTAAACTTCCTCCGCAAATGCCCTTAGCTTTCTCTCTCATTTATGTCTTGGAACTGATGATGATTTCACAAGTTCATTCACATAAAAAGAAAGACAAATTTTGATTCTTTTGCCAAAAATATTCATCTACCCTGACTGTTCTTAAAGATTCCTTTCTCTGATCAAGAGTGTCCTCCTTGTAGGGACAACCCTTCCACCTGCCTTTTTGACCTTAGCCACTCTCCCTTAGGATAATTCTTGACCTCCATACTCACTCCTGACCTACTCATCAGCAGTCACTGTTTATCTGTTTAGATTCAGACAAGTACAAGGTGTCAAAGAACCACATCTTCAAATGTACCTGATTTGAACTTGCCCATTGACAAGTATTTAATCTTTTCTCACTGTGCTGGATTTGGGCAGTGAGAGGAATTCTTAAAAACAATTTTTGAAGATAATTTCTATTTAACCAGAAAATAGTATTGTATTCAGGATAGGAAATATATCCAGTGATTTCAGAATGTTCAAGAATTTCTCTTTAAATGAAAAATGAAGACTGCTGGATCAGATTGTCTTGGCTTTTCTACAAGCCTCTGTTGCTGTTTTAGGTTGTTTTTGAAAACAAAAACAACAACAACAAAAATCTAAACACACTGCCTCAGTGCCGTCAAGTAGATTCTGACTCATAGCCACCTCTCCTTGGGTTTCCGAGGCGGGGAGCTCTGGCAGCTAGTGCCTAAAGACTGCTAAACAGAAGGCTGGTGGTTCAAACCCACCAGCCACTCCTCAGAAGGAAGATTGGGAGATCTACTTCCATAGTGATACCTCCTGGGAAACCCAAGGAGGGGTCACTATGAGTCACAACCAACTCGATGGGAGTGAGTTTGCTTTGGTTTGGTTATCTCTACGGAAGTAGATTGCCCAGTCTTCCTTCTGAGGAGTGGCTGGTGGGTATGAACTGCCAGCCTTCTGGTTAGCAGTTAAATGCCTTAGGCACTACACCACCAGAGCTCCTCAGGTTGTTGTTAAGTACATATTAACATTTTGTGATAGTAGCGCATAACAAGAGAAACTCATCTTGATTTGAGGGATATCTGAAGTCATACGAACTCTTAGCATTGCAGTCAGGGCCCATATGCTTCTGCCCCACCAGGGTCTGGTACTACAGGATCCACCTGGCAAGAGACCTACTGCTTCTGCAAGACCTGGCCTTTCTCTCTCACAACACAGCAGTAAATTCTTCAGGAAGATCTCAGAAATTGAAAGAGATCAGTTAAACATAAGCATTCCATCCTGCGATTGCGACATCTCCTGTAAAAAGCCAGACAGATGGAAGAATATGGAGAGTAATCATCCATAGACCACATAGTGCATGCCAAGAATGGTCTTATAGTCTAATATGTTAGCTTCATGTTAAAAGTTACTTCTTATGAAATAACTAAAGAACGTATATGTAATGAAAAGAAAATGACTTAAATTTGAGACTTTTTTTTTTTTTTGGTCTAGAACCCAAAGATAAGAGTGTATCTTGAAATGAAAAACAAAAAGTGCTAGACCTCACAGGTTAGACTTTGACATAAGTATTGTAATAGAAGTCCTAACTTGGTAAAAGTTATCGTCAGGATGGACTCTGCCTTCGATCTCTACTCACATGCCTGATAGAGCCAAGTTAGCTCAGTGAAATTCCTAGGCTAAGTTTTTCTATTTGTAAAAATATAGCTAATGAACAATACATACTTTTAAGTGTCAATTCTTAGCAATTTACCGTAATAGTAATTCTCTGTAATCACCTAAGTGGCAGATATTCAGAAGGGATCTGTCCTCCGTACATTGGACCATGACCATAGGAAATGTGGGCTAGTCCATGAAGCAGATGATAAGAGAACAATAAGGAGGCAGGCCAGGAGAGAGTAGAAGGATCTAAGCAGGATCAAGACAGAGGTTTCCTTTATTCACTTTAGGAGAACTGGCGTCACTGTGTCTCATCGAAGAGGACTTTGATCACAGGATGACTATGGTGCTACTTGTAATAGTATTAGTGATATTGGCCATTTATTTTCAGCTCTTGTTCAAATGTCAAATATTTTCAATTTCGCTTGTAAATAATAAGCACTTTATTTCAAATGACAAATTCAGGAAAATAATGCAATGAAAATATACGCAGATCCTTGTCAATTAATGATTCCTAATAACTTCTGCTGCTTGACTGGTGTAGCAGTCAGATGACACTTTCTTTTGTCAAAGATGCTTTCAGGCCCCCAACAAGGCTCCTACCTGTGAGCCAAGCCTTGTCAACTATCTCGAGCTGTCCTAGCATGACCGTCCTAGCAGTGAACGTTCGGTGGGAGATTAAAACAGTAACTAGTTTCTTAAGTACGACAGGATTCTCTACAGCGGTGTTTTTGGCACCTTAGTTAATGCCATTGCACCACCACTCATAGTTTGGGAACATCCACACAACTGTATGTTAACTACTTGTTATTTAGTTTGTCTTGATAATCTTTTAATCAAATTAAGTTTTGACACATCATGAATCTGGTGCTCCATTAAGCCTGGCGCCAGGGAGGCTACTCATATAGTCTTCCCCTTAATCCGATGCTGATAAGTAACCACTTAACATCTAAGTGACCAAGGTTAGTTGGATTTTTTTGGTATTTTTGCTAAACACATTCCAGAAACCACTGCTTATTCCATAAACCTGTTAAATGATGTCTATGCCTACATTTAATTTCTTTATCTGAGTTACTTGAGCAAGTAAACCATCTCCAATAATCAGCAACAGATCCTAACCCATCCCTGCCATGAACATTGTTGACATGCAGACACACGTGCACACTAAAACCTGAAATCACAGCAATGCGACTTCATAATAATATTATCTCGCATGTTACGAGGCACATTTACTTATGTTATCTCACCTTGAGATTAACTTCAACTGGTGCAGTTATCCTAATTTTACTGCTAAAAATAAAAGGCTCAAAAAGTCATATAACAATTCTAAACAAAAATTTATGATTTAATAACACCAATGAATCAATCAATTAATGGTCCAATAATTCAAATTTATAAACAAAATCACAGTATTGATTGCGTATCCAAAACTTAACTATGAGTATCTAACAAAATAAATGTGCAAAGATGTAAAGATGATTTCTTCCATCCAATGTGTTATATATACATATCATATATATATATACTTTAAGGAACTCTGGTAGCATAGTGGATAAGGCATTTGGCTACTAACCAGACAATCAATGGTTCAAACCCAGCAACCACTTCACGGAAAGAACGTGGGGCGATCTGCTTCCATAAAGATTTATAGCCTCATCTCGGAAACCCAATGGGGGCCACTATAAGTTGGAATTTGCTCAATGACAGTAAGATATATATTTTAAAGAAAAAAATTAACTGAAAGCTCTGTATTTCAGTAACATTTTTAGAAAAATTTTGAATATCTTTAAGGGGTTCAGAAAAGGCCATTGATCACTGTGAGCTACATTACTTGAATGAATGATGGACAAAAACTTCTGAGGTTTATACGAGGTTTGCATTCTAGGCTGAGACTCAGTTTTTCCTGAAGTATCTGAAATCAAACACATACCCCCAAATTCTGAGGATTAATTTCCTTCCTAAAGCTCCCATCTCTTCTACATAAGGTATTCATATTCCTTCTAGTGACATTACTTCGATCCTATATCAAGTAAACTAATAACCTTGGCCTTACTATGCTAAGAGAGTTGCCCTAAGCACTTTGTGAAGCTTCCTTATATTCATGATGAATAAACAGTTTCTCTTCCAACCTGATTCCCTAAAGTTTATCTCTGATTCAGAAGGGCAAGGGCAAATAATAACAACCAGGCACCTCTCTAAGTGCTTATATATAACTCATTTAAGCCTCCTAATACCCGTGTACCCACCAGCCACTCCTCGGAAGGAAGGTTGGGCAATCCTACTTCCGTAGTGATACTGCCTAGGAAACCCAAGGAGGGGTCGCTATGAGTCGGGGCCGACTCGATGGCACATAGCAACAACAACAACAACAATACCCTATGTTGTTGTTACGTGCCATCGAGTTGGACCTGACTCATAGTGACCCCTCCTTGGGTTTCCGAGGCAGTATCACTGCGGAAGTAGATTGCCCCATCTTCCTTCCGAGGAGTGGCGGGAGGGTTTGAACTGCCAGCCTTCTGGTTAGCAGTCAAGTGCCTAATACCCTATAAGAACAAGTAATATTATTGACCCCATATTACAGATGAATAACTGAGACTAAGCGGAGTTAAACAATTTGTCTAAGGTTATCTAGTAATAGAGCTGAGATAGAGACACAGCCATTCCAGCTCCAGAGCTCCCCCTTTTAACCACTATTCTGAACTGCCCCTTGCAACAACTAGCATAATAAATGGAGTGTGGGTTAGTTCTCACAGAAAAGAAGAGGTGATTAAGTCCTAGACCAGAGCAACAGCAGAAACAAAGAGTAAACAGAAAAATCGAGAGTCACATCTTAGAATTTTACGTCAAATCCTGGAAACTGGAAACTTACATGAACTTAGATCAATGAAGAGGTCAGGTTTTCTTGCCTAAGATGGGAATAATAATGGGACCACTGACTGAAATGGAGTTCAAGTGTCTGATGAGGAATGGAAAACAATGCTACCAGCATGACCTTCAAGTATATTTTGAGACAGCTTTCATTTCTCTTTTCATCAGAAGAAATTCAATTTGTTAGATGAATAAAGGAAGGGAGTGGAAAGGACAGTGTTTCAAAGAATAAAGTTAAAGTCATCACAGCTTGACAGCAATCTTAAAAATAAAAAAATATGCCAGAATAGCAGGTATTTGAGACTGTTAGAAACAATTTTATTTTAAACACATGTGCTTTCTTAATGACACTGCTTGCTCGGTGGCTGTGCAGCTTGCCTTTGGCAGGAAGTGCTGATTTGCTTAATTCTATTAAGCCCATAAGAAAGGTAAATCTGTCTCCCAAACTTAAAGGGGCTCTGCTCCAAAGTAAGTTTGACATCGGCCAATAATCACCCTGACATTCTTGTGGCTTTGGCTGCTCTGGAGGCTGCTGAGTGGCACCAAAAAAAAGAAGCCAAGTAGGAAAGCCAAGTTAGAGCAACGGCCTATTCTGCCCTTGCCGAGACGGGGTTGTTGCTGCTGTTAGCTGCCATCCATTGGACCCTCAACTCATGGCAACCTCATGCACGATGGAGTGAAACACTGTCCAGTCCTTCCCCTTCCCCATGATCAGTTGTAGATGGGATCATTGTGATCCATAGGGTTTTCATTGGTTGATTTTTGAAAGGAGATCACCAGACCTTTCTTCCTGGCCCATCTTAGACTGGAAGCTCTGCTGAAACCTATTTTGCATCATGGGAACATACACGACTCCACTGACGGATGATGGGTGCTGACTGCACAAGAGGTACACTGGCCGGGAATAGAACCCACATCTCCCACATGGAAGGTGACAATTCTACCACTGAACTACAGCTGCCTCTGGTGAGAAGGGGTAATAACTTCAAAACAGCACAGCAGAGATGCTGCACTTTGTGTTCCATGATGTCCATGGCCTTGGGCTGAGTGTTGAGAAGATTCTTAAAGCAGCTGAAGTGATGAAGTGCTTCCCGGAACATGTCTGGATCAAAGGAATGAATTGTGAGCATGATCTTTGAAAACCGTCTGCTCTACAAAAGTGAGCAATGCAAATCAAGCATATCGAAAAAGTAGGGATGATGTCTTGATCACCATTTTATCTCCAAAATACCACCAAACCTGGTCCTTAGTATATGGTGTTGAAACACCTGATGCCATTAGAAGCTTGCTTCTGTGAAGGGTGATCATCTCAGTTTGCATGGAACAGTCTTGGTTTATCTTCTAGTCTTAAAATAACCTAACACCCTCTGTCATCAAGTTGATTCTGACACATAGTAACCCCCCATTGGGTTTCCAAGGCTGTAAATCTTTACGGAAGTAGATTGCCTCATCTTCCTCCTGAGGGCAGCTGGTGGGTTTGAACTGCCAACCTTCAGGTTAGCATCCAGATGCTTTACCCACTAGACCACCAGAGCTCCTTTTATCCTATGGTGTTAGGGTCCTATTTAGGTGGAGTATGTCCCAGATTTTTAACTTTTTTATTCAAATGTTATTAATAGCTGCATAAAAATAAGTCAGTATAGATCTGGTAGACCTCCATTTTATTTCCAGCTCCTGCCATTTTCTTACTGGTAGTAAATATGAGACACATGCACTGAAAGATAACTACTCTCTTTTTTTCTTTTTTCTTTTTCTTATTATCCTTTGTAGACGCAAAGAATGTATAGACAAGAGGAACTAATTCCTTTTGTCTCAGTAATATTGGGAGATGTATTGATGGTATTGACCCTGTTGGTCACTTGCTGAAACAATGGTGCAGCCATTGGGGCCTGCAAGATGCACAAAGCCATTAGCATGCTAAAAAGGGTAATTGGGAAATGTGAGAAATTATAGTTCTGTATAAAAAAAACAAAAAACTCACTGCTGTCGAGTCGATTTTGACTCATAATGACCCTTCCTTAGGTTTCTGAGGCTGTATCACTACAGGAGTAGTTTGCCCAGCCTTCTTTCTGAGGAGGGCTGGTGGGCTTGAACTACCTTCTGGTTAGCAGGCATATGCCTTAGGCACTACACCACCAGAGCTCCCATAATTCTGTATAGATGTATGGAAAATTACATCTCTATCTATGTATCTATATGTATAGATATAACTATATTTAAGAGTCAGAATTGACTCAACAGCAGTGGGGTTATTGTTTTTGTTCCTATCTACTAGAGACCGAGCAGTCCTGTCTTAGAATGCTCTTGTTACAGTGATTTTAGTCATCAACTAATTGTAAATCTATGACTATTTATCATATTGTTTGGTAAAACTCTTTGAATTTTGCAATGATCTTTCTGTCATCAATAAGCTCAGAAATGAAAGCACAGGTTGAATAAAAAAATACATACTAAATTTTCCACTTATCATGAAGGCCATTGGTGAGTAGCGAGTGGGGTCTTAACAGCCAGCGAGTGACCATCTGACCAGATGAAAGCTAAAGAATAACAAATATGTTGGACAGTCAATAGCATATATCTCAAAAGATATTATTTTAGCAAGACTGTGCCCCAAATAACAATTTTTCATATGCAGCCACAGAAGGCATATGTTTACTTATCACTCTTTGAAGAATGCATTTTCATTTACATCAAGTAAGTGCTGTTTAAGTTAGTTCTGAATATTTTTAATTTCAAGGTTTTTGTTCATGTATGAAGTAGAACGTGATAGCAGATAACATTGTGTAGCTGAATTTCTCAAGCTATTTATCAAGTACATCAATTTTATTCTAGCAGATACTCCAAACTAAAAATGTTAATTCCAAAAATGGTTCTTTTTAGTTATTATGATTTTCATACAGTTATTGGAAGTAGAAATTTTCATTCTGTCAAAGGTGAAATATATGACATTGTTATGAGTGTGAAAAACCACAACACAAATTAAATATCTGTTTTTATGAGGATAATATAAATAGAAATTTTGGTGCAGCATATCACCATGGTAGCAACAACATTCCCACTAAATTAAGAAATCTATGTATGCACACCCATATTCATCACAATGCTATATACAATAGTAAAGAGATGGAAACAATCTAAGTGCCCATCAGTGGATGAATGGATAAACAAACTATGGTACATACACACAAAAGCATACCATGTAACATTAAAGAATAATGAAGAATCCATGAAACATCTCATAATATGAATGAACTTGGAGGACATTATGCTGAGTGAAATAAGTCAATTATTTACTTAGAATTACTAAGTAGGTAGGAGACAAGTATTAATATGGTTGAAGGGAAAAGCAATATAGAAATAGTGGGTGACCACAAAAATACCACTAAGGAAAAAGACACAGAGAGGTGCACAAGATTTACAGGTAACAAAGGTAAACACTATTACATACAGAATCCTGCATTATCAGCAATAACAAACGTTAATCTATGAGCACATAGGTAGACAGGCAAGATGATCAGGTATGGGTAGGTGAATAAGACTATATCCACAACCATATATAGGTTTGGCAGATGATATTTCTACATAAGTACATGTATGTTCTTGTTATTATTTGCCATCGAGTCAGAACCGACTCATAGTGACCCATCCTTGAGTTTCCAAGGCGGTATCACTATGGAAGTAGATTGCCCAACCTTCCTTCTGAGGAGCAGCTGGTGGGTTTGAACCGCCAGCCTTCTGGTTAGCAGTCAAGTGCCTTAGGCACTATGCTACCAGAGCTCCCCAGTATATGTATGAGCAGTGAAAATGGTCATGTATACAGTAGAGCTAATGGGGCAAAGATATGAAAACTTCTTAGTGATAACCAAATACCTAGAGAGAATGTGTCACTGGGCCTATGAGCTCAGGACCATAGTAGCAGGGGACATCAAGATCAAATGGCATAACATAGTTCACAAAGACATTGTTCTACATCCTTCTTTGGTAAGTAGCAAGTGGGGTCTTAAAAGCCAGCAAGTGACCATCTTAGGGGCAATTATTCTCTCCTAGTCTGAAGCAAAGAAGAGTGAAAAAAATTAAAGATGCATAGAAACAATTAGTTCAAGGGACCAGTGGACCACATGAACTTCAGCTTCCAGGACCCTGAGAGCGGAAGAACTAGATGGTGCTGGCTACCACTGCCAACCACTCTTAAAAGGATCACAAAGAGAATAGCCTGGCTAGAGTGAGAAAGAAATGTTCAGCAAGTTTCAACATAATAATAAAAAGACCAGGCTTGCTGGTATGATAGAGACTGGTGAAACCCTTGAAACTATGGCCCATAGTCACCCTTCAGACCTGGAAGTGAACTCACTCTGGTGGTTCATCTTTCAGTCAAACAAAAGACAGGCATAGGAGGTGAACAATAACATCAGGAAGGTGTGTATTTCTTCAAACAGTCAAACTTAAGTGATCAAAAGGGCACTATTTTCTCAGGGATAATGCTCAGAAGGCAAGAATGGATAGGAAAGAAGGACAATAGGAAACGGTAACTATGGGGAGGAAGTGAGAAGAGTGTTGTTACATCGTGGGGATTGTAATTAATGAAACAAAACAAAATGTGTATGAACTATTGAATGGGAAACTAACTTCCTCTATAAACTTTCACCCAAATTACAATCAAATGTTATTAAAAAAAAAATGGAGTAGAAATGTACTTAGAATTAGTTGTGATGCTTACATGATTCTTAGCTTCATTCAAACAAATTGTAATATTCTACAAATTGAAATAGAAGCCACAACTGTCAAATTACATAAATATTTTATATATACACAAATTATATATATTTTATATATATTTCATTTAGTTGGAGTAACTAAATTTTGTAATAAAGATGATGGTGAATAAAGCAATCTTCAGCATGGTAGTATACTTTTTCTCTTCGTAGCTCCTCATTAGTAGAATTTTAGGAATATTTTATTTTGAATATTTACAAATAAACCTGCAAAGCTATTGAAATTTTTGTGAATGAGTTCTCTGGACTTCGGTTGCACAAAATCAATTGGATATTTAAAATAAAATATTCAATTAATGGCATGGCAAAATAAAAATAAAAATAAAAGTTCATTTGACACTTTTATTAAGTTAAAATGATTGAAAACAATAGTTTGCAAACAGCAAGAAATTTATCCCTACAAAAGCAAGTGGGCTGAACAAATTAAATAATGGTAATGTAGACAATTTCTAAAATTTCTTTTGAAATTCTGTAATAGCTTTGAAAAATCTGACATTATGGGAAGAAGTTTTTAATAGATATCTTATTTTTTACATCTATATTTGGCAAAACTCTCAGAGAAATCACACAGAGAGATAATTTATTTGAGTGACGAATTTTTCTTGTAGAAATATTTGTTGAAGAAAGATAATCTAAATGGAAGCAAAATGGCAGTGCCTGTGAAAATATTTAGGCTAAAATATTTACCCATTTCAATGTAAAATAAATTGTAATTGAGAATATATTTCATTTAGGAGAACTTAATGTGATGATTACCAGCTCCCTCATCACCTGTAGAGAAAATATTTTCCATTTTCTTTTACAGAGAAGTGTCTAGTGAAGATGTCAACAGTTTCAAATTTTTAAACAAAGGATTCTAATTTAAGAGTATTGCAGACTATTTTACGAAAAAGTAAAAATAATAAGACTATATTAAAAAGAAACACATTCTTCTATTTTTGAACATGGTATTAGAAACAGATTTGGCTTAGGAACATCATGATCATCCTTCCTTTGGGCATCCAAGCCAAGTTCTGAATCCTGAGCAAAAGCTGGAACTTTCCTTTCAGAGATACTGGTACTTAACGTGAATCAAATATTCAGATTAATCTTCTCTACTTAAGAGAATACTGTGGCCATGACTGACTTCCTAAAACTCCCGGAGAGAAGGGGCTAATGACTGAAAGCCAAGTTTCAGTCCAGGAGAAATTCAGTGACCTCAACATTCTGATAGAGGAATATTCACCACAGGGAATGTAGCAATGAGTTGGTATAAACTCTGTGTGACTGTTAACTATGGTTGGGTGGAATTTATGAAGTGGTATTTCTCTACTTCCTCTTGAATTTTTTTTTTTTTTTTTTTAGGCTAGGTCACCAGTGGCCCAGCTGCTGGCTTTCTGTGACTTCAGTGCTGTTATTATGCTATTGAACACCGATATATGGTGGAGAGCATGGTGGTGATGAATCAAAGTCTGAAATTTTGTCTTAATGTATCAGGTTACAAGTAATTTCATAGAGTTTAAAGTCTACTTATTTCTTAGTGGGCTTGTGGGGTTCCCAAAACAAGACAATCTTTCCAATTGCACAACTACTTGCAATAATTGGGAATATAATTTGATTCTCATTTCATATTTCAGAGTAAGGAGTGAGGCAAATGTATTCTATACAGAAAGAGCAAACATTGGCTTTGATATCTGCATTAAGGAGTTTAAAATGCCAACCATAGCTCTTCTCTGTGGTCCACTTTGATGGACCAGAGTGGGTCATGTGCTAGATTTTCACCCATCTTCACTTGCCATGTTTCCTTAGAAAATATAATCTTCCTTTAAATTCATGGCAATGATGCCATCTCAAAATCTACCTCTGACAATGGAAAACAGCTCACTCAATATTTTCAGCTTTACTACTGAGTATTAGATATAGGTATTAGATGACAAAATCTTCCTACCCCAAGTGCAAGTATACCGTGACTACGGTGTGGGATACAGCCAAAGACATGGACGTACCCCAGAGCTTTAACTTTGCTCAAATTAGACCGAGTCATGGGCCAGGAGTGAGTCACACCTATGCAAGGGAAAGCATACCGGGGTCTTTAAAGAAGGAGAGTATTGGAATTGGAAATATTTTCCCTAGGTATGTAATACTTATGATCTCTCTTCTCCTTTGAATTTTTTTACTTATGTTGCTAATCTAGGTCACAAAAAACAATACATCACAGCAAGGTACACATTACTACCCTTCAATAAAAATCTGACAATGGTGACTCGTGACTCCTGTTTCTAAATTAAAATAATAATCACAGTGATAAATAGTATTATAACAATGGTAACACTGATAGGTACCAGGAATCATTCTCATCATTTTTACATATCATTTAGTTTGCACAATTTTTTCTTTAGATCAATGATGTTATTACTCCACATTAACGGATGAGGAAACTAAGACACAGAGGGTTAAGTGAATTGCTCAAGGTCAGACAGCTACTAAGTGAGAGAACAGTGAATTAAATCAAGCTGTTTGTATCCTCAGGACATGCTTATGACTTCAGCATACACAGCTTCCTATTAAATCAGGTTTTCATCTGAAAGAAACCCTACTTCAATATTATGAACTGTCTTTTTAATATTCCATATTAGATTTGCTAGTATTTTATTAATGTTTTCCCATTGTACATAAAGGAGATTATTCTTTGTTTTTGCATTTGTTTGAATGTAATGATTTATTTTCTTTCTTTTTTGTTTTCTCTTCTTGTCAAATTTTATTATTAGAGTTTTACTACTTTCATAAAATAATTAGGAATTTTTCCATATTTTCTGTCTTAGAACAATTTTTTTTTAAAGAAAGACAATTAATCTTTAAAAATTGAAAAAGCTAAGCATAAAACTCTTTTAATCTGAAACTTCTTCTTGGAGTTAATGAGTACGCAGCTGTTCAAAGTATCCTCTTACAATTTTTGAATTTCCTTCATCTTCATTCATTCTACAAATATTTATGAGAGTCTGCTATACCTAGTAGGTGTTAGGTTATAGATGTATTAGGTTATGGATGGGATGAATAAAATGGGTGAGACAAAGCCTTGAGAATCAGCAAGCTTGCTACTCAGTTGTTCAGTTTTTATTATGTCCTCTGTGTTTTTAAAATATTATTATTTGTGTTGTTTCTTAAAAATTTCTTTATTAGAATTGGCAATAAATGTTTTATATTGTACAATGCATTTTATTTCCCCCAAAAAAACCAGTTATCTGACTCACTGATTAACTCTATTTTAAAAATCCCCTCCTTCTGCTTTCTAAGTAACTTGCTTAATAGTTTATATTTATTTATTTTCTCCTAAAACCAAAGGAGGTATTTAAAAGAAAAAAAAAAATATTGAACATTTTGGTTGAATGTTTAATCTCCTTTCTTTTCAAATAACACAATCCTGTAGGTCTACACAATTACTTCTGAATATAGTTTTGGTCACATCCTATATTTATTAATATTATTATATTTATTAAAATCAGATTGCACTTATATTTTTTCCTTTTATTGTCTCAGTTGTATAAAAAAGTTGCATATGAATATAACAGGATCCTTTATTTATTATTTTGCTTTCAGATTTGGACATGCTTATATAATGTTCGAGTATTACCTAATAACTTCTATTATTTGGAATTCATTGAGGATTGTCAATATGTTTTATGAATTTACATACTTACAATATTTGCTTGTAAGACATGATGTTTTTTATTTCTTAATCTATTAGCATTACGTTAATCAAATCCTCTATGTCATTGATTTTTTTTACCATATTTGATTTGAACTCATGAATAACAATATTAATTCATGCACTACAGTTTTTTTTTTTCCAATTTATTCTTGCATGTATCACTGTTTTGTCTTGATTGCAAATTGGATCATTTATTAAAATAATGTGATTATTACCTTGTCTCTTTAATTTGTTTTGACATTTACTTTGCCAGATTTTAATGTAGCCATATCCGATATTCTTCTTATGTTTGCTTATTAAGTCATTATTTTAAAATATTTAACTGTCAAACTTTTGTACCATTTTATTTTCCAAATATCTCTTATAAACAGCATATAGTTGAATTTGTTCATTACACAAATTTCTTGTCTTTAATAAAGGAGGCTAAATCACTTCTATTCACTGCTATTGGTGAGGTTTGTTTTTCTGTCATCTTTATTAGAGTGCTTTCTTTTTGTTTTGTAAATATTTTTTGTTTTGGTCTGATTTTGACTATATGAATGATCTTTTCTTTGTTTTTCTCTTGTAGTGGGTTTTCAAAATTATATTAGTGTGTATCTATAAATTTTTCAAATTATATTCTTTTTTTAAAATCAAATCAGGGAAGAAGATTTTTGACTTTATAAGATTAGGAATTTGAAATTTCCTCTTTTATAGTCACAATTTATTGTAAATTTAATCAAGAGATGGATTTTCACAAACATTGTGAAATATAAATTTGAATTATTTTTGGCATTCAAATTCAACTTTGTGATTACAGTAGTTATTCAATCTTACTCCTTTACTTAAATGATTTTTTTATGATATGATTTTTTGATTTTTTTTTTGTTGTTGTTGCTCAAGTATAAATGCACTTTTTCCAGAAATAGTTTTGGTGTTTTATTTTTTCATTCTTACACACCTGAGGATATTTTACTGTGGCTTCTACATATTGAATTTGAATTAAATTATTTAAATATAAACTTCACAGAAATCATTGTTTTATTTTAATATAACCACATTTTATATTCTACTTATATTTTCCTATTAAATCATTATTTTAAAATATTCAAACAGTCAAACTTTCTGATATTTAGTGTTATGGAGATTTTTTAGATCAGCTCAACTTCTGTACTTTTGAAAGATAACCTGTTCTTTTTTCTGATTAGATTTTTTAAAGAATTGAATTTTAAATTTTTAAATATTGTCACTGCACATTAAAAGTTGGATATCTTGTTATTCGTTTTTGCCTGGGGTATATTAACCCCTTTTAGAATCAAATCTTTTTACAACTCAAATACATTTTCTTTGATTATTTATTATTGCTTTATTTGCTTCTAACCTTGCTTAAATTGATCTGTTTATCCTGAATTATACATCCTCTTTATATCCTTTTGTATCTTTTACTTTTTCTCATTATTTTCATTTAATTCTTCTTTTCTTCATACATCATGTAAAAAATTGTCCAGTTTGTTGTATATTGCTGATTTAATTTTATGCTTCCATAATTCTGCTTTTTCAATGTTTTCAATTAACATTGTATTTCTGCTAACAGCTTTATAGTTTTATTTTATTCTATTTATAGGTTATTAATATCTAATTTCAGTTTAAAATGAATGTCATAATTAATTGCTTTTTGTCATGTTTTCACTAGCTGCTCTTCTTTCCTTATAGCAACACTATTTTGTTAAAACACAAAGCAGATATTTTATATTTTTTCCATGTCACTAGGTAAATTACCTTAAGATATGACTATCCTAAGAGTTCTGGTGGTTTAGTGCCTAAGGCATTTGACTGTTAACCAGAAGGCTGGCAGTTCAAACTCACCAGCCACGCCTCAGAAAGAAGATTGGGCAATCTATTCTGTAGAGATACTGCCTCAGAAATCCAAGGAGGGGTCACTATGAGTCGAATTGACCTAATGGCAGTGAGTTTTTTTTCTTTTAAGAGTTCTTTAGGTAATAATTAGAACTTCATTCTGAACATGGGGAGGAGATTTTAGAAATCTAAACAATTTCTAATTATGAATCTAAATTAAATAAATAATTTGTTTGTTTTTTAATTGCCTTCTATGACCCTATTGACAAATCTCCCAATATAGTAGGTTTATCATTGGGGCCAACCATCTGGTTTTCTTCTTTCTTTCTTCCTTTTGTTTTCTAATAGTTCCACAGATGATGCTTATAAAGTAGCTAGGCTTGAGAACCACTGGACCTCTAGACTAAAGAATATTAAGCTCCTCACAGAAGAGACGTGCATGAAAAACTATACTTCCCCATTTCCATCCTAAATATAATGATTCAAAAAAGGGTTTTACACACTTCAGGTTTTAATGTAGAAATATAGTTCAACCCACACACCTCTCTCCTTGAAATATGACATAGATTCTAAACACCCTAGAAAATAATTAGCTGCCATCTCCCAATATATTCTGATAGCCACTTTTTCCTGCACGCTAGCACCTCTTCTTCTACATGACTTTGGAGACTGCAATACTGCAAAAATACAGCAACTACCTTTTATTGAGCATTTGTTCTTTTTATAAGTGCTTTCACTCAATCATCCTAACAACTTCAGGAGGATAGGTAGTACTATCCTCATTTTGAAGATGAATAAAAAAGAAGCCTACAGAGGTTAAGTAATGTAGCAAAGATCATACAACTGGTAAAGTGAGAATAAGAAGATATATTGTTAAACTACAAAACCTATGCGATTATCCACTACACAACATGCTTATATGATGTATGAAGAAAAAAGAACACTTCATGTCTCAGGGTTTCCTTTTCCTTCACTGTAGCAACAACGGGATCTACTAGGGTACTGACAATGTGGTAAGAGTGGACATTAAGGAAAGAGGACAACACTCAGTATTGAAGAATAGGAAGACATGGCTGCCTAGTTACATAGATACAGATGGTCTTCAAAAAAGAAATCAATATTCAAGAGCAAATGGCTATTAAAGTGTAACCAACTTCAAAAGTTTTTAAAGAGGAAAATCATTATATAAGAATAGATTATGCTCTGTATCTCTCATGCAAATATTTGGCACTGGGAAAGAAGCCAAGTGTAACATCTGAAAATAGTTTGATACTGTCCACTGTGTTCTCGATAAACAGTACCATCTGAAAGGTTGTCCTATTGTTGCTCATCTTGATCTTTTAGAAGCATTTTTCTTCAGCTGCACAAAATTGATGAGAGGTCAGGTCAAGGTGGGGATTTTCCTTTATGAGGCAAATATTTTACATCCCCATGAAACTTAACAGTAATTAAAGGATTTATATTAAAGAAAGAGTAGAATAGAAATGGAAAAAGGAATACTGTTTGAGCAACTAGTTCAAAACTAATCAAATCATTCATTTGGCATGGTGTGCATAAGTTAGAAATTATTGCTTAAATTTTGAAGCAACATTTATATTAAATTCAATTTTAAAAAGAAACAATTGCATGAACACACTGTTTCATAAGAAAAAGAAGAATGAAATTAACTTGAGATGATTTAATTCACAGCAGTATCTCAACATGATGCTAAAATACCTCTTGTTTAATAAGTAACATGAAAAGGAGTCACTCAGACCTCTGATACATACATCTTTGTGAGCTTTTGTTTAGTTGCTGCAGCGTCTAGCCAAAATAATTACAATACAAAGTTTTGATAATAATAAATTATTTTGACATGATAAGGTTGATTTAATTTTCCCTATTATGCCTAGTATTGTGAAAAGTCTCAAAAGTTATAGCATCACAAGCTAAAGTCAGGAATTATGTAAGAACTGTTAAAGAAGAGGAATGGAGTCTTTGGATGTGATTTGTAGAGGAAAGGAAAAAGGAGGGAGTATAGATATTTTGAAAAGTGACTGCCCAGATGGTTCTGATGAACTCTAAGCCACAAGTAACTCTGATCCAACTTATGTATTCAGTTTTGTTGTTGTTGTTAGTAGTCATCAATTCATAGCAACCTATGTATATTACAACTAAATGTGCTCTGTTTTGTGTCAATCTTCACTTTACAGCTAAAGAAATTGAAGGGCAGACAAGCTAACTAAAATCACACAGCACGTTAGTGACAGAGGGTAGTTGAGATGCAGCCAAGTTTCTGTTGTTTATTTCCACATTTAGGTAGAGATCAGCTTCTATCACAGATTCCCAGAACAGAGCTAATTTCATTCATGTTTAAAGAGCTTTTTGTTCACGGAGTTTGATTTGAGAAGAAGTCTCACCTAAGTATTCTCACTATAAGCCCTTCCTGGGAACTCTGGTGCATACTGCCTGAGGCATTTGACTGCTAACCAGAAGGCTGAAGGTTCAAACCCATCAGCCACTCTTTGTAAAGAAGATTGGGCAATCTACTTCCATAGAGATACCTCCTTGGAAACCCAAGGAGGGATTGTTATGAGTTGAATTGACTCAATAGCATTGGGTTTTTTTTTTTTTTTTTTTTTCCTGGGCCACCAAATCACTTCTCTGCAGTGAAAGCCTTAAAGACTACTGCTGACATACAGATATGCTTTCTACTTCCAGACCCAGTTGCTGTCCAGTCGAGTCTGCCTCATGGCACCCTTGCATTTTGTAGAACAGAACCACACTACACAGGATTGTCAAGGCTGAGATCTTTTGGAAGCAGATCACCCGCCTTTTCTTCCATGATGCCTCTGGGTGGGATCATGGTGCCAATCTTTGAGTTAGTAGCTGAGCACTTAGCCTTTTGCCCAACCCAAAGACTCGTGCAGAAATGCTAGATGACCTTAAGTGATTTTTATCCAGATTAAGTAGATATTTTCGTTTGAATTCACTGAGGGATTTAATTTATAAAAGATTAACTAGGCAGTAAAGCAAAGGCACTGTAAAGACACATCAGAGTTTAAGTTTCAATTTTGCTTCTTACTAGCTGTGCAAACTTGGGAAAACTTCTTAACTTCTCCAAATAGGGATAATATTATTTATATCCCAAGGTGTTATTGCTGTTAAGTGCCGTTGAGTTACCTACAACTTATATTGACCCCATGCACAACAGAATGGAATACTATCTGGTCCTGTGCCAGCCTCACAATCCTTGCTTCACCTGAGCCCATCATTGCAGCCACTGTGTCAATCCATCTTGTTGAGGGCCTTCCCCTTTTTTGCTGATCTTCCACTTTACAAAGCATGATATCCTTCTCCAGGGAATGGTCTCTTCTTCTGACAACATGACTAAAATAGGTAAAATGAAGTCTGGCCATTCTTTCTTCCAAAGAGCTTTTGGGCTGCACTTCTTTCAGAACAGATTTGTTCGTTCTTCTGGCAGCCCATGGTACTTTCAGTATTCTTCGCCAACACAACAACTCAAAAGCATCAACTCTTTTTTGGTCTTCTTTATTCGTTGTCCAGCTTTCACATGCATTTATATATATATATATATATATATATATATATATATATATATATTTAAAAGGGGATCTCTGGTGGCATAGTGCTTAAGGCATTTGACTGCTAATCAGAGGGCTGGTGGTTCAAACCCAGCAGCTACTTCTCAGAAGGAAGACATGTATATGAGCAATTGAAAATACCATGACTTGGGTTAGGTTCACCTTAGTCTTCAAGGAGATATCTTTGCTCTTCAGCATGTTAAAGAGGTATTCTGCAGCAGATTTGTCCAGTGCAATTTATCATCTGATGTCTTGACTGCTGCTTCCATTGGTGTTGATTGTGGAACCAAGGAATACAAAATCTTTTACAACTTCAATCTTTTCTCCATTTATCATTATGCTGCTCATTGGTCCAGTTGTGAGGATTTAGGCACTACAAGATCATAAAATTGTGCTAACCCTGTCTAGGTCTAACATTCATGATCTTTATCATTCGAGATTAATTCTTTTGGATTAAGTATTGTCTTCTCTAATTATCAATGTTTCCTTAAAGCAAAGTCACCTGATGACTCAATAAATTAAGGTCTAATAAATCACAAGTTTAGTGTACAGGTAGCTGCTTTAAATATTTCCAAGATGGAAAGAGTCCAAATAGCATGCCTTCCAGAGTCACGGTGAGTCATTGTCTAGACACAGCAAAGACACTGTGGAAAGGAGGAACTGTGGAAAGGAGGACAGGAAAGGTAAAGAGCATGAGCTGTTGTGCAGGATGTTGCCTTGGAGTAGTGGTCCATGGAGATTAAAGGAGCTCTGGTGGCATAGTGCCTAAGGCACTTGATTGCTAACCAGAAGGCTGGCAGTTCAAACCCACCAGCCATTCCTTGGAAGGAAGGTTGGGCAATCTACTTCCATAGTGATAGCTCCTTGGAAACGCAAGGAGGGGTGGCTATAAGTCGGGTTCGACTCGACAGCCGAGAGTTTATGGCAAGAAAAGATGGTGGGAAGAGGGTAATAATAGAGGAAATAAAATTTTGAAAATGGTTCTTTGAAAAGGTTGGATAAGTGCTCAAAGAGCCACTCACTCTAAAGGAAATGGAGAAATGTGTAGTTTCCTGAAGTGTTATTGGCAGCCATTTTGAGCTTGAAGGTACCTTTAAGAAGTATCTGGTTATCTGATATCTAAAGTCTATTTTGGAGTGAAACAGCAAAACTCTGTCATGGCCAAGGAGCGTAAGACCCATCTTTAAAAAATATCTGATTATCTCTTTTGTGAATATCTCTATGTTTGATCTGTGTTCCCAGAGGAAATTTAAGAGTCAATGTGTTTAAGTTACAGAGAAGCAGCTACAGTCATTTCCTCAAAACATGTCCTTAGTGCCTCCTGTGTGAAGTGTAGGAAGACAGTATACATGTTGGTTAATCTTCCAGGTTTGGCAAATGGGCTGGCTTGGTTCAAACCTCAACCCTAGCACTTATTATCTGTGTGATTTTTTAACACGTTCATTAAACCCCTCATGACTCAATTTCCTCATTTACAGGTGAAAACAATCAATAAAGTAATAACTGTATCTATTTCATGAGTCAAATCCTACAAGGTGGGAGACCCAACCCAGAGTGAGGGGCAAGGAGTCCCTGAAGTCCAGACCCCTGAAAGAGAAGCCAAGGGGTGGCATGCTTGTATGGTCAGAAATGGATGGGAATCAGGTCAAGGGAGATTCTGAGAGCTGACCAGAACCAGGCAGAGGCAGAAAGAAGGTCCAGCATGGACAAAGCCAGGAGTCCAGAACCGGAGTGAGTACACCTCGGGAGGGTGGGACAGAGGAGGCCAGGATCAGGGGCCGGGCAGCAGAGAAAAGACAGCTCACAGTTTTTTTGCCCCTCTTAACTTACAGGACCAGAACAGATGGAGGAGTCAGCCGCAGAGACCCAGGTGAGGAGAGGGAACCCAGGCCATGCCCCACAGCAGCAAGGTGGGAAGCAGGGAGAGGACAGAAAAGGCAAAGGGGACTGGAATAGATCAAGGAGTTAGCCACAGGGATCCAGGTAAGGGTGGTTGGAGGAGTTTCCAACAGCTAAGGGAGACAAACTTGTCTGTGGGGGGTTTGCCCTACTGTGGTGACGTGTTGCTGTGAGTCTTGAGGCTGTGCCACTGGTGTTTCAAACCCAGTGGGTGTACCTGGTGAACAGGTATCAGTCCGGCTTTCAGACTGAGACAGACTAGGAAGAAGGAGGAGGCCATCCACTTCTCAAAGAATTGGCCAAGGAAAACCTTATGAATAGCAGAGAAATACCGTCTGATACATTACTGCGCAACTTTATGAATAGTCCAGAAATATTGTCCAATACAGAGGAGGAAGTTGAGTCACTTAGCTTGGAAAGCTCTTGGGCAAGAGCTGCATTATCAGAGTAAAATCAGCCTTACTCATATGGATAAGGTAAAGCTTTCCAGACCTCCGTTTGCTGACGTGGCACCATTCAAATTGAAGAGAAACTGTGGTAAACATCCGATAATAATCAGGACATGGAATGTACGAAGTATGAATCTAGGAAAACTGGAAGTTGTTAAAAACAAAAAGGAACACATAAAGATTGATATCTTAGGCATTAGTGAGCTGAAATGGACTGGTTTGGGCCATTTGGAATCAGAAAACCGTATAATCTACTATCTTGTGAACAACAGTTTAAAGAGGAATGGCGTGGCATTCATCATGACAAAGGATGTTTCAAGATCTGTCCTGAAGTAAATGCTGTCAGTGATAGGACAATATCCATATGCCTACATGGAAGACCCATTAATACGACTATTATTCAAATTTATTCACCAACCACCAAAGCCAAAGATGAGGAAATTGAAGATTTTTATCAACTTCTGCAGTCTGAAATTGACCAAACATACAATAAAGATGTGTTAATTATCACTGGTGACTGGAATGCAAAAGTTGGAAACAAAGAAGAATCACC
>NW_006921754.1:4033487-4039445 GCF_000298275.1 Orycteropus afer afer | reverse complement strand
CTGTACCTTGACCAGGAGGCTGTTGTTCAAACAGAACAAGGGGACATTTCATGGTTTAAAATCAGGAAGGGAGTGCATCAGGATTGTATCCTTTCCCCATACTTATTCAATCTATATGCTTAGCAAATAATCTGAGAAGCTGGACTGTATGAAGAAAAACATGGCATCAGGATTGGAGGAAGAATCATTAACACCCTGAGATATGCTGATGATACAACTTTGCTTGCTGAAAATAGGGATGACTTGAGTCATTTACTGATGAATATTGAGGAACACAGTATGCAGTATGGATTACATCTCAGTATAAAGAAGACAAAAATCCCCACAACTGGACTAATAAGCAGTATCACAATAAATGGAGAAAAGATTGAGGTTGTCAAAGAATTCACGTTGCTTGGTTCTACCATCGAGGCCAATGAAAGCAGCAGTTAGGACATTAGACGATGTGTAGCACTGGGCAGTTTGGCTGCGAAGGAACTCTTTCAAGTGCTGAGGAGCAAGTATGTCTCCTTGAGGAAAAAGGTGAACCTGTCACAGGCCATGATATTTCCAATTGCCTTGTATGCATGTGAGAGCTGGACAATGAGTAAGGAAGACCGAAGAAGAGTTGATACTTTTGAGTGTGGTGCAGGCAGAGAATTCTGAAGGTACGTACCATGGACTGCCAAAAGAACTAACAGATCTGTCCCGGAGGAAGTGCAGCTGAGAGGCTCCTTGGAAGCAAGGATGGCCAGATTTCGTCTCACCTACTTTGGTCATGTTGTAAGAGGCCACCATTCCCTGGAGAAGGATGTCATGCTTGGTTAGGTGGAGGGTCGATGAAAGAGGGGAAGACCTTTGACGAGATGGATTGACACGGTGGCTGCGACAATGGCCTCAAGTATAGCAGGGATTGTGGAGCTGGCATGGGAATCGGGTGGTGTTTTGTTCTGCTGTGCATGGGGTCGCTATGAGTCAGAAGTGACTCGACGGCACCTAACAACAACAACTACATTTCATGAGTCAATGGGTTTATTTCATAAAATTGATATGAGTATTAAAATATTACCTACAAAGTTATAATCTTCAGAATATGTTAATTATTATTATTGTTATTATCAATTTTCTTTATGCAAGGCCCTGTGCTAGCTGTAGGCTATATTAGAATGAATAAGAGACAGATTCTTACAATTCTAGGTTAACAAAGATTCAGGTTTAAGTCTAAACTGTGCTTATCACTAAGATTTAAATCTGCCTTATCTATTGGTGGCTTAGTGGGTAAGGCATTTGACTGCTAACCCCAAGGTCGGTGGTTCAAACCTCCTAGCTACTCCACAGGAGGGTAATGAGCCAATCTACTTCCATAAAGATTTACAGCTTCAGAAACCCAATGGAGGTTGCTGCGAGTTGGTATTGAGTTGATGGCAGTGGGTTTCTTATTTTTTGGTTTAACCTATTGGTGAGAGCTCTGGTGGCAGTGTGTAAGGATTTTGGCTGCTTACCAAACGGTCAATGGTTTAAACCTACCAGCTGCTCCACCGGAGGAAGATGAGGCAGTTTACTTCAGTAAAGATTTACAGCCTTGTAAACCCTGTGGAGATTGTTATGAGGAAGTGACTGGATGGCAGTGGGTTTTGGTTTTATCCACTGGTAGGAGTCCCTGGGCGTGTGTGTGTGTGTGTGTGTGCAAATTTAAACATTTGGCTACTAAATGAAAGGTTGGTGGTTCAATTGTTCTCTTACAGTCCTCATCTGTAGCTGCTGTACTGTGGAATAGTGGACAGAGAGTTTAAAATGTGAATTATGCAGGATTTTTTTGATAAAGGGAGGGGCCAGACACTGTGATATTGATCAAAGTTTTACACTAAAAGCATGAAGCACAGATAGTGAAACTTCTGGCAGCATCTCTCAAGTACGGTGATTCCTGACCCTTGAAACTAGATTATCTTGATCCTCATGTAGCCTCAACTACTGCAGAGCTGAAGTGACTTTGAAGAAACTTAACCTTTCTGTTTCAGATTTTTGTGCTAACATTTAACAGCACTGCATATTTTCTTTCCTTCTCTACTTTATTACATTACTTTCTGGAGGTATTATTGAGATAGTAAAAATCCTTTTTATAAGTTGTCCTCCTGAGTAATGAGAACTTGATAGTTTGTTGCTTGAAAAAAAAGTAACAAAATGTGAGGACAATGTAAAGATGAGAAGCAAATGAACCAAGGAGAGACTGAGAGAATGCAGGGGTAGGAATACTTGAGGCTATGGTATTTTATCCTTTGGGTTTTAAAGAGAGATTAATCATTTTGTCTTGGAATGCTCATTTCAAACACATGTGAATTGTGACCAAATTTTATCTCCCGCCACTGACTCCTCTGAGGAGCTTCTGGCGATAAATCTCCATGTCAGTATACACTGTCTCCCAGAATTGCAAACATGTTGGAATGAAAAAAAATCTGGGCGTACTGGAAGTAACAAAGATAGGTCAGGTTCATGCTATATGAAACAGTTTTTTATTTTGCTAAAGGAAAATGGCAAGGTTTATACATGAAATCAGAGACAGTGTTGTGAGAAATATCATGTTAGTCACTTAAAGGGTAAGAACAACATGGGACAACCATGCTTTAAAATTTTGTATATTTTGGTCATTGTTTTAAATTGTCAGTTGAAAAGAGAAGGCAAATGCAAGCCTTTGTATAAAGTATTACTATTTATGGGAAGATTAGAGGGTATGCTAGCACTAGAGGTTATAGTGTTTTTTGGGAGGGAAACTTGGAAACAAGAGAGCCATTTAATGAATATTTTTCTGCAGTCCTGAGCAGAGAAGCCTTGTTTGCTGTAAATGACTGGGTGCCGGTGGAGTACTTAGGGCCAAAATTAGCCTTCCTGGGAGGGACCATCTCCAATGATGTCTCCAGTAACATGTTAGTAGCATGTTAGTTCTACCTGGTTAATAATGATGAACCCCTTCTGAGGAGAAGTTGGAAAGGAGAGATATCTATATGTGTGTGGCACAGAGTAGTAAACACACTGGAGATTGGTACAAAAAAAGAAACTTCAGAGAGATTTGCTCAGGTAATATGTGGGACTGGACAGCTCTTTCTTAGAGAGTTAGGGGGAAAAGAAAATAGTTTAGATTGACTTTTAAAAATTTTTATGAAATATTTAAGGCATTAAAAATGTATAGAAAATAATACAATGATTACCCGTATAACCTGTCACTAGCTCAGAAATGAGATGTTATCAATGCAGTTAAAGTTGATGTGTAACTCTTCCCAATGGCATTCTCTTCCACATCTCCAGAGTAATCAATATCCTACACTTGGTAAATTTTCCATGAATTACATTTAAATATATATGTAATTTAAGATACACATATACTTATATATATGTATATGTATACATGCTTATACATGTATATATCTAATATATATTAAATATATCTATTTAAATATATATGTATATATATTTAGTGTATATAATATATATATATAAGTATAGACATATACTTACATAGACACACACTTATATATGTGTATATATCTAATATATGGGAGCTCTGATAGCGTAGTGCCTAAGGCACTTGACTGCTAACCAGAAGGCTGGCGGTTCAAACCCACCAGCCACTCCTCAGAAGGAAGATGGGGCAATCTACTTCCATAGTGATACTGCCTTGGCAACCCAAGGAGGGGTTGCTATGAGTCGGGTCCGACTCGATGGCACATAACAACAATTATCTAATACATATTTTATATATATATATAATTATATTATATATACACACATATTTTTAAATAGATATATTTATAATATATAATATAGATTAAATATATATGTTGTTGTTATTGTTATTGTTATGTGCCGTCGAGTCAGACCCGACTCATAGCGACCCCTTCTTGGGTTTCTGAGGCAATATCACTATGGAAGTAGATTGCCCAACTTTCCTTCCGAGGATATATATTTAATGTATATTAGATATACACACACATATATAAGTATATGTCTATCTTAAATTACTTACATATTCTACAAATACTTAAACTATAGCTAAAATTATCTTTCTTTAGTATTCTTCTGCAGCCTAACTTTTTTATGCCATATTGTTTGTGTTAATCCTCCATATTCACCCTTGTTGCTTTAATTCATTTATTTTTTTCTACTGTATTTCATTGTACGGATCTGCCACAATTCATTTATCCATTCTCTTATGAGGCACATTTTGGTTGTTGCCTCTATTTTATTGTTACACAAAATGTTTCTATGAACATATGTGAATATTTTTAGGTACTTGAATATATGTCTGGGAGTTAAAGCACTGGCTTTCAAGGTACAGATATGTACCATATTAGAGTTTACCAACCTGTTTTCCAAAATCTTTACAGCATTTACATCCCAAATACCAATGTATAGAAGTATTATCAACATGTGTTTAATTTTGGATTCTGATTGTTGTGACATATCAAAAATGTATTTTAAATTTATCTTCCCTTTATAACACTGAATTTTAACATTTTAAAAATTGTTTATTGACTGTCAGTTTCTCTCTTATGTTAATTTGTTGTTCTTGTTTTGCTTATTTTACTAGATATTATTGTTTTCATATTTATTTTCAAAGTTATTTCTATATTTTGGATATTTACATTGTTAAAAATATCTTCTAGCTGTCTTGGCTTGTATTTCTACTTATTCAAGGGAGCACTGGCTGCTCTTATGCATTTTCCTCCCACAGAAATGTTTGAATAAGTGTAAAATTCTACAGATAATTACATGAGGACTTTGATTGGCTTTACATTAAATTTATAGATCACTTTGGGAGAGCTGATATTTGAATATACTGGGATTTTCCATAAATGAATATTCTTTATCTCTATTTATTTAATTCTTATTTAATGTCTTCCAAAAATTTTTTATAATTTTCCTATAAAGTCTTATATATCTTATTTTCAAAAAGTGTATTCCTAGGAATTTAATATTATATGCTTTGGGTGACATTTAGTTACTTATTTAACCTTATGTTGTGATTTGCATGAAAGTTTAAAGAGCATATTGGTTTTCCTTTCAACAATTTATACACATTTTGATCTGTGACATTGCTTGCAGTCTCCACAATGTGATAACACTCTTCTCACTTCCTCCCTGCGTTTACCATTTCCATTCTTCCTTTTTTCCTATCCCTTCCTGACTTCTGAACTTTATCTCTGGACAAATGCTGCCCTTTTGATATTGTATGATTGGTAGTTATAGGGAGTGTGTACCTCCCTCGTGTTATTGTTCACCTTATAGGCCTGGACATTGTTTGGCTGAAAGTTGAGCCACTGGGGTAGGAGTGACTTCAGTTCCAGGTTTGAAGGGTATATAAGGGTCCTAGTCTCAAGGGTTCCACCAGTATCTATCAGATCAGTAGGCCTGGCTTTTTTTTTTTTTATGATCTTGAATTTTGTTTTCCATTTTTCCTCCCACTCTATCTAAGACCTCCAATTTTGATCCCTTTCAGAGTGGTTGCTAGTGGTATCTGGGCACCATCTAGTTCTTTTGGTCCAAGGGTCATGGAGCCTAGGGTTCATGTGGCCATTAGTCCTTTGGACTAATTGCTTCTATGCTTCTTTGATTTTCTTCACTCTCCCTTCCTCCAAATTGGGAAGAGACTAGAGTTGTACCTTAGATGGCTGCTCACAGCCTTTAAGACTCCAGTCACTACTCACCAAAGAAGAGTGTAGAACGTTGTCTTTGTGCACTATGTTATACCAATTGACCTTGATGTTCCCCAAGACTGTGGTCCTGAGCTCCCAGGTCCAGACACTTATTCCTCAAGGTGTTTGATTATGACTAAGAATTTTCATAACTTTACCTTCTGTATGTTCTACTATATTCATGGATATATTTGCAGCACATACAAATACATATGTAGAAATATGCTCTATCAAACTTACATATATTTGTGCATATTGTTGTTGTTGTTGTTAAGTGCTGTCAAGTCATTTC
>NW_006921754.1:4019155-4030482 GCF_000298275.1 Orycteropus afer afer | reverse complement strand
CTAATCCCTTCGACTGATTGCTTTTCTCTCTGGCTTCCTGGATTTTATCCCCTTTCTCCTGCTCTTCTGGCCTGCTACTCTGGGCATCCCTGCATTTTCTCTCCTCACCTGTAACCCTGGGGCTGCATATAGTGGGTGACATTTTAATAGTTATATTGTAGATATAGAGGTATTATGTAATCTTGAAAGAACTTTATAATTCTGTTCTGTTCTTCTATTTTCTGTATCCAAAAGAAGAACATTTATAAGATTATATCATTTTACAATCAGATAATATGAAAGATCAGCTTCAAAACTTATGGCAATTATTTCTCTGATATGAAAGAAATATTTTATCCTTTCTCAGGCATTTTCTCAAAATTTGCATAAATGATGGTGCTTACTCATTATTTAGTAAATATTTTAGATCTCCTAAAATTTGTATTTCTTCTTTTGAAATACCTTGAGACATGACAGTATATTTATAGAATGACAGGATGGAAATGAATGGCTAACATTTCATATTACATTTGGCTATAACATCCAAGGGTTATACATGTTCAATTCCATAGGGAAAGTTTCATCATTCACAGACTATAGTCCTTGAGTTTTTGAAAAACAGTCAGCAATCTGAGACTAAAAATAAAATGTTAGTATAAGTTAAGAGGTCAGGGGGACACTGTGAAGAATTCATTTATCCATGTACCCAGCCATCAAATATTCAAGTTCCTGATCTCATGAACCTCATTGTCTCCCATACAAGTTAGACATCCACAATGCAAACATAACGTAATCATGTTCTGTAGCAGCATAAGGATGGGAATCTACTGGGATGGTTGTAGAGAAATTGAGACTGGTATTTAGGGTTAGAGAAGTGCTAACAGTTTTTTTCCCTAAATTCAATCCTTGATATTGAAAAGAATGGGAATTCCAGAACACTTGATTGTACTCATGAGGAACCTGCACATAGATTAGGAGGCTGCTGTTGTTCAAACAGAACAAGGGGACACTGCATGGTTTAAAATCAAGGAGGGAGTGCATCAAGGTTGTATCCTTTCACCAAAATTATTCAACTTGTATCCTGAGGAAATAATCCAAAAAGCTGGATTATATGAAGAAAAACATGACATCAGGATTGGAAGAAGACTCATTAACAACATGTGTTATACAGATGACACAACTTTGCTTGCTAAAAGTGAGTATGACTTGAAGTACTTACTGATGAAGATTGAAGAATAGAGTCTACAGTATGAATTACACTTTAATATAAATAAAACTCCTCACAACTTGACCAATAAGCAGCATCATGATAAATGGAGAAAAGATTGAAGTTGTCAAGGATTTCATATCATTTGGTTTTACAATCAACACCAATGAAAACAGCTGTCAAGACATCAGATGACATATTGCATAGGGCAAATGTACTGCAAAAGACGTCTTTCAAGTACTGGAGAGCAGAGATGCCTCCTTTAAGACTAAGGTGTGCCTAACCCAGGCCATGACATTTTTCAATCCCCTCATATGCATGTGAGAGCTGGACAATGAATAAGGAAGAGCAAAGAAGAATTGATGCTTTTGACTTATGGTGTTGGGGAATAATGCTAAGAGTACCATGCTCTGCTAAAAGGACTAACAAATCTGTTCCAGAAGAAGTGCAGCCAGAATGCTCCTTGGAAGCGAGAATGGCCAGACTTCGTCTCACCTACTTTAGTCATGTTGTCAGAAGGAACCATTCCCTGGAAAAGGATATCATGCTTGGTAAAGTGGAAGGTCAATGAAGAAGAGGAAGGCCCTCAACAAGATGGATAGACACAGTGGCTGCAACGATGGGCTTAGGTATAGCAAGGATCGTGAGGCTGGCACAAGACTGGTCAGTGTTTTGTTGTGCTGTGCACAGGATCACTATGAGTCAAAGACAACTTGATGGCACCTAACAACAACAACAACAAGTTCAATTATTGCCCTTACTCTGCTCTGTTCTATATCTCAGGTAGGCCAACATCAGCAGCCTCTGTTTACTAGCCTTCTGAGTCAACTGATTTCCTACAGTTTGAGTAGCTGACATCAATGGCATTTTGAAGGATAGAAAAAAAGTGAGTAATAAGATTTTGTGTTTTCTAAAAAAATTATTTATTTATTTGTGACTCAATTCTCACCAGGCAGGTCCTTCCAGGAGTCTAGCTTCCTCCAGTTGATCCCAGTAATGCCATCTTCTACCTTTATTGCTCAAGCTTAGACATAGTTAAGTTTCCTGTTTCCTCAGTTTTCAGGGTTGAACTATTCTACCCTGACTAGAATCTCAGACTCTTCCTTCATATGTAAAGTCAATTTCTCGTGTTAATTTTTTTGCTTTATATATTCAAAGTGGTTTGTATTTGCTCTTCTCTTTTGCTACAGAAGGCTTCCCAAAAGAGAGAAAATTTAAATTGTGTCTTCTAAGGTTGTTGTTGTTGTTATATGCCCTCGAGTCGGACCCGACTCATAGCGACCCCTCCTTGGGTTTCTGAGGCAGTATCAAAGGTTAGGAGGAGTAATTAAAAGGCAACTCTGCTGGTGCAGTAGTTAAGTATTTGGCTGCTAACCACCAAGTCAGCAGTCTGAACCCACCAACCACTCCCTGAGAGAAGATGTGGTAATCTTCTGTAAAAATTGACAGCGTTGGAGACCCTTGTTGTTGTTGTTATGTGCCGTCGAGTCGGCCCCAACTCATAGCAACCCCTCCTTGGGTTTCCGAGGCAGTTGGAAACCCTATAGGACAGTTTTTCTCTGCTCTACACAGTCACTCTGAGCCAGTTTGACAGCAATAGTTTTGGGTTTATTGTTTTTGGTAGACATTATTAAGCAAATAGTGAAGCTGGACATTGACTCAAATCTAATGATGAATCTAAAATTGAGCATGTCAACCCAATTTGTTAAAATTAAATCAATAGTGTTCAGTATTTAACAGTGGCCTCGCTGTTTTTCCAAAGTCTATTTACTGAGAGCTCAATTAGCCTATTCTAAAGGCAAGTTTTATTTTAAAAATTTAACTGTTGTTTAATCTGGAAACCTAGCTTTTAATTCTTTGTGATTCCTTTGAGCAAGATGGAAACTGTAAATGTTTTAGCACTGGCTTAGAACCAAGTTCACCCCATTGTGTGGGTCTACAGAACATAGAAAAGAGAAGAGGAACCAGTTGGTATACAACTTGTCATTTAATCTCGTTAAAGATTCTCTCAACCTATTAAAGACATTCTAAATATATTTAACTTTAAAAGAAAGGAGTTCTATCAGTGACTTAACCCCTTTCCTCTCAGAAGGACTCCTATGAAAATTTGTGTACTTCTTCTGCTCACATGAGTTCAAATCAAAAGATAGGATGTTGGAACAAACATCTATAGAACCAGAAAAGTTGTCATACTGTACATTTTTCCCCCAATAATGGGAACATTTATCTACCTAACAAAAAGAGATTATGTAAGATTTCAATAATAATAAAATATCCCAGAAACAAAGATATGCTAACCAAAAACAAAACCGACTACCATTGAGTAAATTCTGACTCATAGCGCCCCCATTGGATTTCCAAGGTGGTAAATCTTTACGGAAGTGGATCGCCCAGTCTTGCTTCCACGAGTGGCTGGTGGGTTTGAACTACCAGTCTTCTAGTTAGCAGTCAGATGTCTTAGGCACTGTGCTACCAGTGCTCCTTAAAGATGTGTTAAAGTATACTAAAAATAAATAAATAAATAAATAAACTCATTGCTGTAGAGTTGATGCTGACTTCTAGCCACCCTATCGGACAGAGTAGAACTGTCCTATGGAGTACCCAAGGCTTTAAATCTTTGTGGAAGTGGCTGGTGTGTTCAAACTGCCAAGCTTTTTTGTTAGTAGCCAAGTGCTTAACCAGTAAATGAGATTTTAAATGGCAACTTCTTTGTAATAATGAACATGTACATTAATTTTACCTTACATCCAGTTATGGCTCTTTGGGAGGGAATTACTCATGGAAATAACTTGTGGAAATCAATGTTACTCTGTCAGTGAAACTGCCCTTTCCACATACAGGATTGCAATCAGAGGAAGACCATAAACTCTGGAAGCAAAAAGAAGCTCATTTAGAATTATGGCTTCCCCACTTAATTGATGTGTGATCTGAGGCAAAGTACTCAATTTCTATGACCATTTTTAGAATTTATGAAATGGAAATAGTAACACCTACTTTTCAGTTATTGTAAACATTATGTAATAGAATATGGCACACAGATGGTTTTCAATACATGCTAATGTCTTTAATTCTTTTATGGCAACCTATCTTCAGGAATTGGTTATTAATATGTGACAAGTGAAAGCAAGGCCAGATATGTTTCCAGGGCACAATAGAAGTTAATGAATAACGATAACATAGAGTAGTCTGTGTATAACTATATCAGAGGAAAGAGTCATCTGTCTATAGACCATCTTATTGATTTGTTTAGGTTTAATTAGTTGTTATTAAGTACCTAGTATATGTCAAGGTTCTGGGATTTCAAGACAAACAAGACATAGTTCTCAAGAAGTGGATTATACAGAGGAAACAGAAGTAATAGAAATCATACAGGGAAGTGCCATGATAGGAATATGCACCAAATGTCATGAGAACACAAACAAGGGGTTACTAGCTGAGTTTTGAGGATTTTGTGAGGCTTTCTGGAGATGTAATTTGGCAGAATTAACCAGGTAAAAACTAGAAAGAAGTAAACTTCATACCAAGGAAACAGCATGTGCAAACATCTGAAGGTGGGTAAACTCTTGTCTCAGTTACCTCATGCTGCTCTAATAGGAAAATACCACATATGGGTGGCTTTAACAAACAGGAGTTTATTCTCTTACAGTTTTGGAAACTAGAAGTCTGAGTTCAAAGTGCCAAGCTCTAGAGGCTGGGTGGAAACCCCTCAACCTTGGACTTTAGCTCTGCCTCTTGCTTATGGCCCACTGGAGCCACAGGTGTCTCTTTACTCAGGCAGCTTCCGGCTCCTGAGGCTAACAAGCCCAAGGTCAACAAATAAAATGAAAGAGTCCCAACATTACCAAACAATACACAGACCACTAGTTCAAGTCCAGAGACAGTCCCAAAATCAGCAGGAAACATGACAGGCTGCTAAATGAAGACTCAGCTACACGCAGGGTCCAAGCGTGCCAAAAACTATAGACTGTTCCTAAAACTTCTACTTTTATATTGGGAGCAAATCATATCCCTAAGGCAGCTACTCAGCTGCTCACAGTAGATTCCACCATGAAGTTGATTACCAGTCTATACTACATCCAGCTACCAACCACTCAAAACCAGGCCCAACCAAGTTGACACATAACCTTAACTACCACAACTCTCTTGGTAGCAAACTTTTCTAAACTTGCCCAAGCATGATATTTCTTGGTTTCTTATTTATAAGAAAATTTAAATCTTATAATTTCTTATTTCATTTCAAGCATGAATTTGATAATTCCTTCAAATGGAATTATCTTCTGCTTTGAATTTCTTTTTTTTTTGTTGTTAAAATCATGTTTTTATTAAATGAAGCATTTTGAATGAAATTAAAAAAAAATTCTTGAGGTGGTATGGATTGTTATATTACATTGTCACAATATATTATATTAGTGGGACACATATGTCCCAAGGATTTTCTCATGATGGGGTTATGGGATGGGACCTGTTTACTCAGATTCATGCAGTTATACAGACCCTCACCAGCTGCTTCATGCACTGAAAGTCGTATACAAGCTTACCACCAAACCCCAAAGTGGAAAATGTAGGTGAGCACTATGAGCACTATATATCTCATGGGTCACTAAAAGGTTAAAAAGACTTTTTCCTAGATGTATTCTGATTGTTATATATCCCTCTGAAAATGAGAAAATCAAAACTATGTCCACTAACCTAATGAAGTGACTAATGCTAATTACAATACTATTCTTATAGACATTATAAAATCCTATTACCTTGTTGGTAGTGCTCAGCTTATACTCAACTATATGCTCATTTGTCCTGCTGTCCGTGGGACATTTTGCAAACTGGTAGACAAGAAGTCTGATATGGTCCAAAGCTTTATTTTTTGGCCTACATAGTTTAAACAATGAAAATGACATTTAAAATCTAGATTAGTCATATAGAGCATGAGATCACAATTTTCTGTGAAAAGTCAGAAGTTCTCACAATACTGGACCCATATTTCTGTCTGGCTAGATTGGCGGGAGATGACAGTGCCTGTCCTCTTCAGAGTGCTCAGGGGCCTTGAGATTGCCACAATCCCCGACATTCAGGGGCTGCAAACAACGAATATTTGCCCTGCAGGCTTCACTGACTTAATATCTGCCTGGCTGCAAGAGGCATTTTGGCTTATAACTCCACCCTAAATATCTCTAGTTTTATCTGTTTTGGGGGATTTTTTTTTTTTTTTTTTACATCATTTAAATCACTGCCTTGCATTTATTCCTGATGCTATATCTTGTTTCCATCTGACTCTTCCCGATAAAATTAAATTATATTTGCTTTTAATATTTAAAGTTTAAGTCAGCCTAAAGGGTAAATAATAAATAGTATTTGTGCTATACATTTGTCTTAATGGGTATTTGTCCTGTTTTAAGAATGGGAAATGGCTCTGGGATTATGTATCAGGTAGTGGACGGGCACAAATGGATGTTTTACACGGTGTGAACCTTTCCAGAAGTATCATGTTGCATGAATCCTAATTTCTTCCAAGGTATATAACTGCTTGCCACACACAATGAAAGCTGAAGGTTTGCTTTGGATAAGCAATATCAGCTGAATAATATCTATAAAGTTTAAGTTAGAAATGTTTATAGTTTAGATTCAGCTGGTTTGATGGAATACCTGTCTACAAAACTCATCTGTGTGTTGAAGCACATTTCTGACACCAGATAACATGGGTATTTTTAGATTTATAAAACAGATTCAACCAAACTGAAACATCAGGAGAAAAAAGTTAAAAACATACAAGACATAGAAAAACATATGGTACAGTGCAAAACTAATCTTCCAATCTAATGTTTTCTAATCGTAGTTTGGTAAAGCACTGAAATAACACTTTATTAGGGGCTGTGATCTGATGGTCTCATTTGATTTTTACAACAACCCTAATTGGTTGGATGGATATTATGGGCTCCTTTTAGCAGGTAAGAAAACCAAGACCCACTTAAGATAAACAACCTGTCAAAATTTAAGTATATAATAAGAAGCAGACCTGGAATTTAAATCCAGATTTCTGAATTTAAGTTAATTAATTAATTTATAGAGTAAATGTTTATTGACTCTATGCTTTGTATTGACTTTCTGCTAAATTCTGGGGCTATTGTAATTAGTAAAATTGCTGCCCTCAAGGAGCTCAGAGATACAAAAATGAGTATAATACAGGAAGATTGGTGCAATTAAAGAGCTGTTATTTACAGTGCATTAAGGAATATTCATAAGGGTATCTAAGGATACCTTGGGGTGGAGGCAACTTGTCAGGGAGAACAACCTTAAGAAGGTGGCACCTATGGGAAGATTTATGGATAAACAGGAGTCATGAAGCTTCAAAGGACAAGATGAAGTTTTTGCATAGTCATGGGAATGATACGTTGAGGGCAGAAGGGGCAGGATGAGGGAAGGGATCATAGAAGTGGGATGTTACAAGCAGTGTGTAATGCTGGGGCCAGAAATTTGAAGCAAGGAGAAGGACCCAAAGCTGGCAAAGTGGATAGGGACAGAAGCATGGTGGGTTGGGAACTATAATAAGGCCTCTGATCTTTGTCCTCTAAGGCAAGGTTTAACAAGCTTGATCATTATCCATTAATGGGTTGTGACCAAAGTTCAAGGATGGGGAAGGAGGAGATGCTTGCTGTGGGGACACTGAATTCTTGTTATTGGTGTTGCAAAAAAACTGGAAACATAATAGTGATGTTTGGACAACATGATCACTGGATTATACATGTAAAGAATATAGAAACAGCAAATATTTTGTTACACATATTCACCACAATAAAAAGTTTAAAGTATATTTAAAAAGAGAGTGAAAAATATCATATTTACTAAGTATTTTTAAAACTTTTTTTTTCAGTTTTATTTTTGTGTTGCCCTAAATCCTAATGTAATATCTATTCTAAGATGTGGTTCTTAGTATGAGCAAAAATTTTGTAGTAAAAATATTACAAAGTACAATTTTTGTTCCTCTAAAGACTAAAGATCAAAAACCAAACTCAATGCCATCAAGTCAACTCTGACTCATAGCGACCCCCATCGTATTTCCAAGAAGACAGACTGCCTCATCTTTCTTCTGCAGAGAAGCTGGTGGGTTCAAACCATGGACCTTTTGGTTAGCAACCAAATGCCTTAACCACTACATCACCAGAGCTCCTTAAAACATAGACTAGCATGTTTATAGTAACAATATGATAGCTAAACTCTGAAAATTACCTAAATGTCCATGGATGAATTGGAAACATAAACTTTAGTATAAGGGACTCTGGTGGTGCAGTGGTTAAAGCTAACCAAAAATTCGGTGGTTCAAACCCAACAGCCACTCCACAGGAAAGATGCCTTAGAAAACCCTATGGAGTAGTTCCATAGAGGGACTTATGAGTCAGAATTGATTCAATGGCAGTGGTGGATAAATTTTTGTATATCCACACAGTATCATTCTATATAATAATGAGAATGAATGATGTGCAAACACACACAATACCATGAACTATTCTCACAAACTTATTGATGTATTTTATTTTCATATAGTTTAAACATATAACAAAATTCTGTTGTTGGAAATCAGGACAGTGTTTGCCATTGACCAGAGAAGGCACTTGAGAAGGACCCTCCTCTATTATTTATCAGTTTCTTTATTTGTTCTGAGTGCTGGATACCTGGGTGTGTTTATTCTTCTTTGACTAATTTCCCGTTGTGTGAATCTAAATAGGGAGCAGGGCTCTCAGAGGAACCTGGCATCTCTCTGTGCAAAACGAGCATGACCAAATTAAATGTTTGCCCAGGATTTTGAATCTAGTATGCAAAGATTTGAAGCACTTACTGAAGACTTCAGCTTTCAGTGTGGATTACACCTCAACTTAAAGAAAAGAAAAATCCTCCCAACAGGACCAATAAACAATATCATGATGAATGGAGAAAAGATTGAAGTTGTCAAAGATTTACTTGGATCTCCAAGCAACACCCATGGTAGCAACTGTCAATAAATCAGGCATCATATTGGACTGGGAAAATCTGCTGCAAAAGACCTCTTTAAAGTGTTGAAGAGCAAAGATGTCATTTTGAAGACTAAGATGTACCTAACCCAAGCTATGCGCTAAAAATGCAGGGAGGCCACATGTTCTGACCTCCTCTAACCCCACAAGAGGAAGACAGAATCACCATCAGTAAACCAAGGCCTATTACTGCAAGGCCAGACATGCTGCCTCCCTCCAGCCCTTTCACCAACAACTGTTCTTTCCTCTCAAAGCACCCACCACCTCTCTCCTGGGTTTGATAATTCACTGCAGTGGCCACACAGAGCTCACAGATTATGGGGTTTATTAGAGAAGCGCCAGGGTACAATTCAAGCTCAGGAATGATGTTCAGCCTCTCCCAGCCAGCCGTCTCTCGGCCAACAGTCTTCTTCAGTCTCTCTCAGTCTCTTTCCCAACAATGCGTGTCTCTCGGTGTCTCTTTCTCAGCAGTGCATCTCTCTCAGTGTCTCTTTCTCAGCAACACATCTTTCTCAGCCAGAAGTCAGAGAGACTTCTGCCTCCAGAAGGCCTCCTTTTGAGCCTGGCAGAGTGGCCAAACCAACCAATCATAACATCACCTGAGAGAATCATAAAGCACCTGAGAGATCAGGAAGCTCCCAGAACATTGCTTTGTGTTGCGCCCAACAGAAATATCCCAGGCAGATAACTTACAATCAGGAGCTCCTCAGTTGCTCACAGCAAATTCCACCACAGAGTTTGCAAAGACGTATGGCTAGAAAAGCCACACTAAATAATTTACTACACTGCACTATGGGAGCTCTGGTAGCATAGTGCCTAAGGCACTTGACTGCTAACCAGAAAGCTGGTGGTTCAAACCCACCAGCCACCCCTTGGAAGGAAGGTTGGGCAATCTACTTCCATAGTGATACCACCTTGGAAATCCAAGGACGGGTCACTATGAATCAGGTCCAACTCGATGGCACATAACAACAACAACAACAACCCAAGCTATGGTATTTTCAATTGTCTCATATACATATAAGAGCTGGAAAATGAATAAGGAAGACCACAGAGAATTGCTGCATTTGAATTGTTGTGTTGGCAAAGAACACTGACTATACCATGGACTGCTAGGATAATGAACAAATCAGTCTTGGAGGAAGTACAGCCAGAATGTTCCTTAGAAGTAAGAATGGCCAGACTTCATCTCTTGTACTTTGGTCACGTTATCAAAAGAGACCAGTCTCTGAAGAAGGATATCATGCTTGGAGGATCAGCAAAAAAAGAGAAAAATCCTCAGTGAGATGGATTGACATGATGGCTACAATTATGGGCTCAAACATAGCAATGATTTTGAGGATGGTACTGGACTGGACAGTATGTCTTTCTGTTGTGCATGGGGTCACCACCATGATTCGAAACTGACTCAATGGCACCTCACAATAACAATAACATGCAAAGATGCACGGACTATGAGAGAACACTCACAACAGAGGAGTCTGGTGTAGGATCCTGTTATGACAGCTAGTGTGCCATGGCATGGAAGCAGAAAGGTGGCCTGATCAACTTCCTGTGGGACAGCCTGGACCACAGTCTGTGCTGCATAGTTTCCTTTCTTTTTTCTTATCTCCTAAGTTTGCTTCCTATCAAATTAATGAGTTATTGAGTTATCAGATGTAATTTCTGTTTTCTGCTGAATTAACCAGTTATTATTTTTGTTTTGTTTTGTTTTTAAACCAAGAAAACTTTTGGTAATGATTGTCAGACCCATGTGGCATACATAGCAGGACCATGATCAAATGGTTGAGTCCCTTTTCAAATTTGATGTGACAGAGAGACCATTGTAGGCAATTCCTCTTTTTTTGAATTTTCTTTTAATTGTGATTTGGGTGAAAATTTACAGAGCAAATTCACTTTCCATAGCAGTTGACATACACTTTGTCTCATGATGTTGACTCCAATTTACCATAATGCAATAGCTCCCCTCCCACTTCCTCCTGATAGTTACCTCTTCCTTGTGTCCATCCCTTCATGTACTTTTGTCCCCTGAGCTGTCTCCCTGTTCATAAACAGCCCTTCTTTCTCCCATGTTTGTTCTGTCCAAGGAGTATATCTACCTCAGGTAAATGTTCAACTCATATGCCTGTCTTTTGTTT
>NW_006921754.1:4017001-4017835 GCF_000298275.1 Orycteropus afer afer | reverse complement strand
ATTTTCTGTCTTGTTGAACTTTGCTACTAGTGCTGGGGCAAGATGGTATCTCTTTGTTGTTTTGATTTGCATCTCTGTAATGGCTAATGACCATGAGCATTTCTTCATTTGTTTGTTGGCTGCCTGAATATCCTTTTTGAGGAAGTGTCTATTCATGTCTTCTGCCCATTTTTAATTGGATTATTTGTCTTTCTGTTATTGAGGTGTTGAAGTTTTCTATAAATTCTAGAGATAAGTCCCTTGTCAGATGTCATTGCCAAATATATTTTCCCAATCTGTAGGCTCTCTTTTGACTCATTTTCCTTGAAGTCTTTGATCCATCTGGAGTTCATTTTTGTGTATGGTGTGAGGTACAGATCTTGTTTCATTTTTCTGTAAATGGATATCCAGGTTAGCCAGCACCATTTATTAAGCAAACATTATCTTCCCCATTTAATAGATTTTGGCCCTTTGTCAAAAATCAGCTGACCATAGGTTGATGGATCTATTTCTGGGTTCTAAGTTGTATTCCATTGGTCTATGTAGCTATTATTCTACCAGTACCAGGCAGTTTTGACTACTGTGGCTGTATAGTAAGTTTTGAGATCCAGCAGTGTGAGACGTCCTTCTTTGTTCTTCTTCTTCAGTAGTGCTTGGCTTATCTAAGATCTCTTTCGTTTCCATAAAAAGTTAGTGATTAGTTTTTCCATATCGTTAAAACATGTTGATGGGATCTGGATTGGGATTGCATTGAATGTATAGATTGCATTGAGTAGAACTGACATTTTCACAATGTTCAATCTTCTTATCCATGATCATGAGATGTTCTTCCATTTATGTAGATCTCTTATGGTT
>NW_006921754.1:3994967-4000564 GCF_000298275.1 Orycteropus afer afer | reverse complement strand
GCACTATATTTTATTAATATATTTTTTGTTCAAATGAACTGATTTTTGGAGATGAGCAAGGATAGAAATGAACTCTTTCCAGTTGAAAAGGAAATCTATGTGTATGCATCTCAAAGGTGACTATGAATTGAGTATTTGTGTAGCAGTTTTCACTTGAAAGACGTATATATAAATAAGGTTTCTAAGGCTATAGATGTTTAAGAGTCCTGAGAAGCAGCTGGTAAGTTTCAACTGCTCACTTTTTGTTTAGCAGCTGAATGTTTTTAATAACTGTGCCACCAGAGCTCCAAGTACTCTAGATGTGAAAAATATTATATAGAAAACAGTGACATAAATCAAAAAGTGGAAGAGAGCTCAGAAGAAGATGTTATGATGATAAGTAGCCAAAAAGACCAGGAAGATGATAGTACAATTTTTTATTCCAAGGAGGAAAGAGTTGAAGTTAACAAAGAAAGAGTAAAAAGAAAATGAAGAAGAAACATGCACTTTTGGATGCGTATAGGTCCCTGGGTGCCATAAATGATTTGTGCTTGACTATAAACTTGAAAGTTGGTGGTTTGAGCTCACTTGGTGTCATGGAAGAAAGGGCTGGTAATTTGCCTCTGTAAAGATTACAGTCAAGATAACCCTAATGAGCAGCTCTACTTTGTAACACAGGGGGTCACTAAGTTGGAATTGACTCAATGTCATTGGGTTTGGGATTTTTCTTTTCTATTTTTTCTGGAGTTGCTTATATCAGAGCAAGCTAGGCACTGAGAAAAACTACAAAGCTATGAATAAAAGACTTTTATAAAATAAATCTCTTTAAAATCATGGAAACCAAGCAAGGCAGCCCAGTTTTGAGGGTCTAAGTTTCTGGAGAGAAGGAAAACACATAAGTCCTACATTCCCCGTCATTTTCCCATGCAGGCATTTGTGGTTCAGAGGCAGCAACCCAAGAACCCAAATAGCAAGTGATAATTCTGACCTTTCAGGTGATTCACAGAGTAAGGGAGACACAATTGAAGTGCAGGGCTACTAAGGCAGTCAGGAGGAGCTCTGATAGCACAGTGCCTAAGGCACTGGACTGCTAACCAGAAGGCTGGCGGTTCAAACTCACCAGCCACTCCTCGGAAGGAAGGTTGGCAATCTACTTCCATAGTGATAGCACCTTGGAAACCCAAGAAGGGGTCACTATAAGTTGGGTCCGACCCCACGGCACATAACAACAACAATGCAGTCAGGAATTAACAGGCCAAAATTCCAGAAAAAAAGGGAACACAGAGAAATGAGCCTTATATTATGTGCTTTTATTTTCTTTGAGGAATGTATTGATTTCTTAGCTGTACAGGGAGGGCTAAGATACCCAAGTAGAAAGGGAAGTGCAAAGGCAAAAAATAAACCCAGAACTTTCTCAGCCTTCACAGGCAGGAGTCCTGTAAATACTTCAAGCTTTCACTAATCAATAGGGATAAAAATCAGAATAGTCATTATCTTTTGGAGAGGAATGACTGGGACAAAGAAACAGAAGATATTTGGAGTTGTGACAGTGTTGAAATTATTAATGTAGGTGGTAGTTACATGGCCATGCTTAGTTTGTAAAATTCATAAATACACTTGTCATTTGTGTACTCTTCTGTATGTATGTTGAACTTTGATAAAATGGAAAAAAATGGATAAAATGGCCACATTACTTGACATAAAAAGATGAAACATTGGTAACATAGTACTAAAGGGGGACATTTCATCACATTCTTTCTTTATACAAATAAGGAAAGACAAATTGAGACAATTTGGTTTGAATTGTCATTCAAACAGGGTAAGGAGTTTGAAAAAGATGAAAATTATAGATAAAGATGTTTATTGTTACATTTCTCTCTATTGTAGTTAAATGCATTGTGTTTATTTGATGCATTCCACTAGAGAGTACCCAACATTACGAAACCAGAGGAAAAAATAAGAGAAGACGCCAAACTGACTACCCACTTTTACTATTGTATTTAGATTTATACAAAAGACAGGAACATCATTAAAATAATTAGTGGAAGCTAAGGATGGAAGGAGGTCAGAAGACTAATAACACTCATAGAATCAAAAGCCAAAGCGTGAAATGACTGAGTGGGTCAGATCTCTGCAAGAATGCTGTATCATCCAAGAAAATTTTTTATTGCTACATATATCTTATTGAATCCTAATTGTTTTCAGTCTCCAGCAGAGCAGTAATGGCATGACAGTGTTTTCACATTTCTTTAAGAAGTCTTTTCTAGATTTCTCTTGGAAAGCTGTCTTTAACATTTGGTTTACTTTTGTAGTGGCAGTATTTTTTTCCTTTGTTTTGCATGCTAAAACAGCAATTGATTATATAGAATTTTGAGCCAAGTTCTGCCCTAGGATATGTGTGACCCCCACTAACATCAAATAGAGTTGCATGCACACATCCTAGCATGGAATTTGGCTTTCTTCCATGATAGTCAATGGGAGTCATTGAAGTCAATGGGAGCCATGCATGGATAACTGACAATTGAATTTAGCCCTTAGGGATTGAAATCAACCGAACATTTTCCTTGGGAAAAAATATCAAAGTCCATGATTTATAATAAATTATAATTCTTATAATTGAGTAGTTTTATCAACCATCTAAAATCTTATAGTATGTATCTATTAAATCACTCTATGTCAAAAAGTAAAAGAGTATTTTGATTTATTTATCATGTAATCCTTTTGTTCAAACGATAATTGAAACAAAGAAATTAGGAGACAATTGGATCAGGTGATTCTTAAGTAAAAGCACATTAATTGTGGTAGGAGGAAATGTTACTTCTTTACTAACACTCTAGAGAACATGTTTGTACTGTATTTTTTCACATATCATGCACCCACATGAACAACACACACATGCATGTAATAATACACAGCACATAAAGGAAGCTAATGCAGGAGAGGATTGGCTGGTTTGGAAAAACATATAACACACACGTTATTTCCATGAAAATATGGTAGGTTTGTAGAAATACCTTTTTTGTTTGACCTTAAAAACTTGTGATTGAAAAAAGAATAATTATACTGTAGTCAATTTTATAAGGTTTGCTGTGAAATAAATAAAGGATACGCTAAACCCTAAACCCTCCTGTCATTTATCTGCTCTAAGATGACCTGAGGGAAAGCTGGAGCTCTGTCTCCACAGAGTGGATAGACGTCTGTGGTGCTTATTTCACCTGAAACATTCTGAAAAGAATGTCCTGAGGAATTAACTCAATCTTGATCTTGGCCTTGTTTTCGTTACTACACAATTTCCTTTGGAAATGATGTCGTTCTGAAGATAGTAATTATTCTACTGGTCCAAATTAGCAAGAATTTTTTGCTCAAATTTTTATTATAAAAAGTTTCAATCATTAAAAAATATGAAAGAATCTACAATATACATGCAGTCACCTCGAGTCACCATCTTGGTTCTACAGTCTTCTCTGTATCTTCCCTCTCCCTCTCTACCTTTTTTTTTCATTGCTCTGTCCTGCCTTTCTTCCTTCTTTTTTTCTTCCTCTTTTCATCTTTTTCTTTTTCTCTTGCTCTCCAGCTTTCTGTCTTTTTTTCTCTCTGTCTTTTGTTCTATTCTCTGCTGAACCATTTGAAAGTAAAATGCAGACTTACTGAGTTGGTGTTGTTGTTAGGTGCCGTTGAGTCGTTTCCAACTCATAGTGACCCCATGCAGAGCAGAACAAAACTCCTCCCGATCCCATACTACTCCATGATTTTTGCTGTACTTGAGCCCATTGTCTCAGCCACCAACATATTGAGAGCATCCCTAAATACCTTAACATCATTTGCTAAAAATAAGGATATTCATGTATATAACCATATTACTATCATTATACCTACAAAAAGTTAATATTGAATATTAACGACATCTATGGCTGGTCAATATTCAAATTTTTCCACCTGCCCATATTTGATAGTAAGTTTTTGGATCAGGATTCAATCAAAGTATATATTAATTGAATCATGTATATGATTTGATTATTATATCATTTTTAATACAATCATTTCTACTCCCACTCCATAATATGGACTTTGAAGAGATCAAGTCAGCTGTTGATAAAATATCTCACTTTCTGAATTTGTTTCAATATGTCCTCGTTGTGTAATTTACTTGTTTGTTGGCATCCTGCTTTTTCTGTTAACTGAAAATTAGATTCAAAACTTGGTTAGATTCAGGTTAAATGGTTTTGGCATGGATTCTTTGGGTGGTGCTATATTATTCACATTGCATCACTTCAGTAAGTATATAACGTTAAGTATTAGTACATCATACATCAGTAGTGATACAAAACTGTATGACAATGGTTGCGAGACTTCCCCATGGGAAAATTATGGGTTGTTTTCCTTTTGCAATTAGAAAGTAATCTATTGGGTGGTACTTTGATATGATGAGAATTTGCCCTCCATAGACAGGCTTTTAAAGAACAGCTTTAGCATCTTTTGGGGATCTTTCCTGTAGCACATAATTCTTTAATGATATGCCATATTTAAAGGGAAAAGAGTATCCATGCTTAATTTCTTGAAATATGAAACAAATTGGAAATTACTTTTTCAAATATAAGCATATATATAACTGTTCTCATATTTTATTCATTTGCTATTCACTCAACAAATATACACACTGTGTATAACTATGCCATATATTAACTCTAGTAAGCACAAGTATTTTAGCCCTGTGAGAAATGCAATTGACATAGACAGCTATTGACCCTAAATTTTATGACTGTGGATTTTAGGCCTCATTCCATGGGGGCATTTTCTTATTTATATATGTGAAAAATTATATTGGTTTACTTATAAATAAAGCAAAATGAAAGGAGTTTAGTCAAAGGTAGACTAGAACAAATAAGACTTTGGAGAAATTTTATCTTTTTGCAGTAACTGGCTAAACGATTATATGAGGAATTAACTTAGAGCAACACTCAAATAAGTGCTCATCGTCACTGGATTGTTCATCACTCCATTTAAAACCTTCACTAAGTTGGTAGTATTTCCAGTAGCCAAATGCAATCTAAACACACACAGCCAGTGAGGATTTCCCAAGGGATCGGAAACACAATCATTCAATGGGAAATAATACACTTGTCCTCAGATTGCGGCTCAACTAATTTTCAACCTTTAAAAACTCATTCATTCTGTCTGAGTCTCCATAGTTTTTTCAAAAGCAAAACAAGCTGATTATATAGAATGATTCTTCCAGCTCTAATGTTCTGTGATTACTCCAGGTATTTACTAAAGTTCTTATTATTAATGCTTTGTATTTCATAATTCATGGACATTCTTTTTGAGGAAAAAAAAATATTCATGATCTTAGCAATTTAGATTGCAATAGATTTTACAGAATGAATTAACCAAAGATGAAAGCTATTTAACACAGATTTTTTGAAATGGTGTTAAAAAGAATGCATTCTGTGGCACCTTTTCATTAGCACAGTCTGTTTTCTCTATTGACAATGGTCAGAAACTAGATGGGAAATATTTACAGTATAATTGATATGAACATTGAACTGGAAATCAGGAGATTCATATTCCTGTCTTCCTCTACATTTTAAGTTTATATGTGGACAAATCACTTAATGTTT
>NW_006921754.1:3983030-3990790 GCF_000298275.1 Orycteropus afer afer | reverse complement strand
GGTGGCTGCGATGATGGGCTCGAGTATAGCAGGGATTGTGTGGTTGGTGCGGGATCAGGCAGTGTTTTGTTCTTCTGTGCATGGGGTCGCTATGAGTCAGAAATGACTCGACAGCACTTAACAACAACAACAACAACATCCCCCAAATTCTTCTTTGAACCAAACAATTGTTATTATTAGAGGCCATGATGTCAGTTCCAATTCATAGCAACAACATGTACTACAGCCGGAAACACTGTGCCATCCTCAGAATCATTGCTATGTTTGAGCCCATTGTTGCAGCCACTGTATCAGTCCATCTCATTGAGAATCTTCCTCTTTTTCACTGACCCTCTACCTAGCATAATGTCCTTCTTGCAGGACTAATCCTTGTTTATAACATGTCCAAATTACATAAGACAAAGTCTACCATCCTCACTTCTAAGGAGCATTCTGGCTTTAATTACTTCAGAGAGATCTGTTTGTTCTTTTGGCAGACCATGGTATATGTAATAGCTTTTGCCAACACCATAATTCAAAAGCTGAATAATAGTTCCATTTAACTAGTAGAGTTTATCTGCCTTGAGCATTATGCTCTTTAAAAAATTATCTACATGGCAACAGCATCTTGAATGATTAGATGAGAAGCTGAGAGAGCAGTGAGTTTTTGTTAATCATGGAGGAATAATTTGGAAAAGAATAGTGAGAATGGTCATACAGCTTAAAGAATCCAATCAATGTCACTGAACTGTACATGTTGAAATTTTTGAAATTTTGTATTTTTCCCTGTATTTATTTTTACCAAAAAATAAAATAAATCAAATTTTAATAAAAGGAATACATATAGAAACAAAGGGGAAAAATCAATCAATGACAACAAAAAACCCAGAGATGACAGATATTTTGGAGTGAACAGATAGTTTATTACAACTATGATAAATTTCTATAAGGAATTTAAGGAAAAGACATTTGAACAGGTGGAAAACCTTGGCAAAGAAACAAACTATGAAAAAGAACTAAATGGAAATTCTAGAACAAAAGAGTACAAAATCTGAAATTAAAGTGATTAAAATTAAAAAGATCGATAAAACCAAATGCAAGAGAGAGAGAATCCAAGAGGTGGACTAGGCATATATACCTATCAGACCTCTTTATAACAAAGACCTCAGAAATGAAGTGAAATGGATATGGATGATAAGCCTGGAACCCAGAGCTTCAAAAGAAAGGATAAAAAAGTAGACCAAATACTGATTAGAGGAGGAGACTGAAGTAAAACAGTGAACAAGGAGACACACAGAGCGATGAATTGACAACTGGTCTGGCACAGTGTGGCCAATTTGAATTATTGCAAGCAGCATTCTGATCAAGGCAAGAATGAGATAACCAGAACCATTCGCTCAAGACTATACCAGAACTCACACTGATGATCAGCAACCAGAGAGGTGTGAGCTCCCTTCTTACCCTCCACAACCTCCCAGTGACCAGAGTCAGAGCCCACTCCAACCTACCTGGTTACCTGGTTATCAAACTCCCCCAAATGCCTGTGTTGTGCCTTTATTTCTTTTTCTCTTACCTTCTTCTTAGTTCTTCCCACTTCCTTGTCCTTGTCCTTTTATTTTCTTTTTCTCTTTTTTCTTCCTCTTCCCCTCTATCCCACTTCACTTTTGATCCCACAGAACAGGTACCACATCCCCTGCCACCTCCATTGTCACAATGCCTGTCCCACCCTTCATGGTCAGCAAAGCATTCTCCCACAGGAACCACATTACCACTGTAAGTGTGTTTTGCAGCTAACACTTTCGTCAGTACTCTGCTTCTTCTTTTTTTCTTTCTTCTTAGTTATTCCTTCTCCCCTACTAGTATCTTTTTTTCTTCCTCTTTGCCTTCTTTTCTTTTCTTGAGACCATGGAGCTGGTGCCCACACCCCACCACTTCCATGATCAGCAGCACCCAAACCTGCTCAACTATGGTCGGCACGTGTGCTCCTGTGGAGTAAGGTCTGTATTCCTACTGCAGCCCTATTAGACTGCTAACACTTACATCAGTATTTTGCCAATTATTTTTTATTTCTCTTTCTTCTTAGGTCTTCCCTCTTCTCTTGCTTATCTTTCTTGTCTTCTTCTTCCTCCTGTTTTTTAATTTTTTTTTGTTTGTTTGATCCCTTGGAGTTAGTGTCCCATCCCTGCTCTCTCTGCGTTTAGCAGTGCCTTTTCCTCACCATCCATGGTGGGCAGCACATACTCCTGCTCAGTGAGCACTGTGCTGCTGCAGCCAGGTTTGACAGTTAGCACTTTCACCATAACTATGCTGCTTTTTCCTCCTTCTTTTTTCTTTTTGTATTTTTCTTTCTCCTTAGGTCTTGCTTCTTCTTTCCCTTTGTTTTTGTGCTTTGTTGTTGCTTTTATTCTTCAGCTTTCCACTTATTTTTCTTTTCTTTTTCTTCAGCAGCTGATGGCCAGTGACTCTACCCAATCATACTCTCCATACCTGCAACCTCCACACAACTGAATAAGTGCCACCATTTCTTCCAGCACCACTAGATCAATCATCAACAGTGATCAGCACCCACCCAGCCTACCTCAGCTGCTAATGACTAGAGATCAGAGAATCACACCAATATTCCTATCCACTACCAAATCCATTCAGTGACTGGTGGTGAGTGCCTAAGTGTTGCTAAACTATAACCAGAATAGTACCCTCACCTTCTTCCATGGATATATTAAAACAAAACAAAACAAAACAAAAAAGCAGAGGTGTGATCAAACCAACATAGAATCAGTAAATAAATACAATAACACCCCAGTATCTCAGACACTACAGACAACTTCAAATCACACACACAAGAAGTAGGACAAAATGGATCAAGCCAGTGACCAAAATATAGACCAGAAAATCTTCAGGAAGAAGAAATGGCATTAGAATTACTGGATAAGAAATTCAAAAGAATTACATGGGAGCTGTGGTAGCGTAGTGCCTAAGGAACTTGACTGCTAAACAGAAGGGTGGCAGTTCAAACCCTCCAGCCATTCCTTGGAAGGAAGATGGGGCAATCTACTTCCATAGTGATACTGCCTCGGAAACCCAAGGAGGGGTCACTATGAGTCGAGTCCCACTCAACGGCACATAACAACAACAACAACAACAACATAACCAATTAAGAAAGAGATCAAGGAAAACACCAACAAAATCAAAGAGAACACAGATGAATTTGGAGAAATAGTACAAGAACAAATTGGCAAAATTAATGGAAAATTATAAAGCACACAAAAACAGCTAATAGAAATCCAGAAGATGAACACTAAAATTTCAGATAGAGAAAGCATTGGAAGGGCAAAGGCATAGAATTGACTCAATGGGAGACAGAATTGGTGAAATTGAAGAGCAGTCTCCTACTATTAATCTGTTAGAGGAACATTCAGAACAAAGAATGAGAAAAATTAAAAAAAACTGAAGAATGCCTAAGAATTCTATGGGACACCATCAAGAGGAATAACTTGGATGTTATCAAAATTCCAGAACAGGAAGGGACAAATATTGTTGAAGATTTGTTGGAAGAAAACTTCCCTAATGTAATGAAAGACAATAAGACATATCACAGTCAAACTTTCCAACACCAAAGACAAAGAAAGAATCTTGAAAGCAATTTGGAAAAAAAAGAAAAGTTACCTACAAAGAAGAACCAATAAGACTGAGCTCTGATTTCTCAGCAAATAACATGCAAGCAAGAAAGTAATGGTATGATATATATAAAATCCTGAAGGAAAAAAAAATGCCAGCCAAGAATTATATGTCCTTAAAAATGATAGTGAAATTAGAACATTTCCAGATAAACAGAAATTAAGTTTATTTGTAAAAATAAGACCAATCTTATAAGAAATGCTAAAGGAAGTCATTTGGACAGAGAACCAAAAATGGTGACAACAACCTGAGATTAGTAGACACAATAAAGCCACCCAAATATCAATCCAGAATAGAAGTATTAAAAATAAAATAAACCCACAAGACTGAAAATAAAGAATCAGAAATGTCGATTTATAAACAATGACTACTACAAAGCAATAAATAAATAAGAGATATAGTTCAAGTACTTACAAATGGAGAGGAAGTCAAGATTATATCAAGATATACCAGACTGTTTTGAACTTGCGAAAATAAGAAAAAAATTACAGGGTAATCTCAAAGAAAATTAATAAACTTTCTCACCAAAATAGAAAAGGAGAAAGTCATAAGGATCAGTGAACTCTAAAACAATAGAAAAAGAAAGGATATGAAAATCTGTAACCAAAGGAAGTCAGAACAGAACAATGTATGGAACAAAGAAACCATCAACACCACACACATGCATGCGTGCATGCACACACACATACACGCACAGAGAGCAAAATGAAATGACAACAATGAATTCATACCTGTTGATAATTATACCTAATGTAAATGGATTAAGTGCATCAGTCAAAAGACAGTGTACAGTAGAATATGTAAGAACACATAACCCATCAATATGCTATATACAAGAGACAAACTTTAGATACAAAGACAAAACTAAGATAAAAATTAAAGAATGGAAAAACATGTATCAAGCAAATGATAATCAAAAAATAGGAGGAATGGGAATACTAATTTCTGATAAAATAGATTTTAAGACAAAACCCAGCAAAAGAGACATGAAAGGACATTATATAACCATTAAATGGTTAATTCACAAGAGTATATAACCATAACAAATATCTGCACACCCAATGTAAGGGAACCAAAATACACATATAAAACTTTAGAAGAATTGAAAAGAGAAACAGATAACTAAACAGTAATAGTAGGAGACTTTAATAAACCACTTTCAATGAAGGATAGAACAGCTACAAATAAGTTTAACAAAGGTACAGAATATCCAAGCAACACAATCACCAATTTGACCTCATGTCATTGTTGTTGTTATGTGCCATCTCTCAGCAACCCCTCCTTGGGTTTCTGGGGCAGTATCACTACAGAAGTAGATTGCCCAACCTTCCTTCTGAGGAATGGCTGGTGGGTTTGAACCGCCAGCCTTCTGGTTAGCAATTAAGTGCTTTAGGCACTATGCTAATAGATGTGTATAAATGCTCCACCCAACAACAGCACAATGTGTATATTATTTTCCAATGCACACAGAACATTCTCAAGAACAGACCATATGTTAGACCATAAAGCAAGCTTGATAAATTTAAAGACTTTGAGATACGACAAAACATCTTGTCATATCATAATGCTACAAAATTAGAAATCAACAACAGGAAAATTGTCATAGTTAAAGTTATGTGTTGGCTGGGCCTGGTTGAGTGGCAGGGCAGCTAGATGTAGTATTCCCCATGATGAGACTAGTAATCAACTCCATGGTGGAATGTACTGTGGGCAGTTGTGTAGCTGCCTTAGGGATGTGGTCTACTCCCAGCATATAAGGAGAAGCTTTAGGAATGGTACGCAGTTTTGACACACTTGAATCCTGCATGTAGCTGAGTCATTGTTTAGCACCCTGCCATGCTGTCTGCCCATCTTGGGACTATTAACGGACTTGAATCAGTGGGCTGCCATGTGGTTTGCTAGTATTGGGACTGTGCCTTTTTACTCGTCAACCTTGGGTTTGTCAGTCTCAGCAGCCAGCAGCAGCCTGAGTGAAGAAAGCCTCCAGCTACAGTGGGCCAGGGGCAAGGGGCAGAGCTGAAGCCCAACTCGAGAGGCTTTCACCCAGCTCCTACAGCCTGATACTTTAAACTTGGACTTCTAGCCTCCAGAACTGTAAGAACAAACTCCTATTTGTTCAAGCCACCCATTTGTGATATATTCTCTGTTAGAACAGCATGAAGTAACCAAAACAAGGATCAAAGGGTGGGGGTGGGGGGAACATGAAAACTGAATAACACCCTACTTAAAAATTACTAGGTAGTAGAAGAAACAAAAAATGAAATTAAAAAATTCCTTGAATCCAATGAGAATGAAAACAAAATGTACCAGTATATTTAGAACACAGCAAAAACAATGCTTAGAAGACAATTTATAGCAATAAATACATACAACAACACAGAGAAAGAACTAAAATTAACACCTTAACTCAACTTCTACAATAATTAGAAAAGGATAGCAAAAAAACCACAAAAAACTGAAGATGGCAGAATACATAGATAAGCTACACAGACCCTCTACAACAAAGAACAAGAAACAAATTGAAACTGATACACAAAATAATACTGGAACCTTGAGCTTTGAAGAGAAGGAAAAATAACTGGCTTAAGTACCAGCTAGTATGAGAACATGAATGAAAACAGTGAATAAAGAGATGAACAGAGCTACGGACAGTCAGCTGTCCTGAAAATACAGCCAATTTGAATATTTACACGTGGCCTTCTGATCCAGGCAGCAATCTAAAAATTGGTTCTGCTTGCCAGGGACTGCATGGGCAATTGTACTGGTGGCTGACAACTAGAAAGGAAAACACCAAAAAAGGAAGCAAACAGAGCTCTGGATTGTTGGCTGTCCTGAAGGCATGGCCATTTTGAATATTTGCCAGCCATGCAACTATTTTGAATAATTGCAAGCTGATTCAGGTAGCAACTCTGAAAACAGGCTCCACTTGCAGAAGACAGCATGGGCAACTGCCCCAGAGGCTGATGACTAGAAAGGTGCAATATTCTCCTTGTTCCCCTTGTACTCCACACCTTCCTGGTGAACAGAAGTATGGCCATCCCCCACTATCCCCACTTTCTAGATCAACAGGAATTCCATCCTGGTCTGGATGTCTTGCAATCACCTACCTTCTAGGCCAGCAGGAAGTGGTCCCAGCACTAGTTGCCCCATTCCCAGCCACATTTTGGAATTTTTTTCTGAGACCAGATACCCTATATCCAGCTGGCTTTTGGGATGGCAGGAACTTTTTTTTCTGGAAATGAGATTCTGCTCCCGGTTATCTTTTAAGACAACAGGAATGTTGTCTGGATCTACAAGGCTTGCCCACAGCTGCTTTTTGAGCTCGTTGGAGCTCCCTCTGGAACCAGGTGCCTTGCTCCCAGTCAACTTTTGGACTTGCAGAATCTGTTTATGGGTCCAGGAGCCCTGTCCACAGTCACTGTCTAGATCAGCAGGAACTGGTCTGAAATCAAGTGGCCTGCCCCCACTTGCCTTCTGGGTAGATAGAAACTAGCTCTGAGATCAGCTACCCTGCTCCCAGCAGCATTTTGGGCTGGCAAGAATTTTTTCTGGGTCCAGGTTCCTTACACTAAGCCTCTCCTTGGGGATGGCAGGAAATTTTCCTGTACCCAGCTGCCTTTTGGCACAGCAGTAACTTATTGTGAGATGAGATGCCCTATACCCAGCCACATTTAGAGCAGGCAGGAATCCCTTCTGAAACCAGGTACTTTGCTCCCACCACCATTTGGGCTGATAAGAACTTTTTTCCAGATCCAGTTACCTTGTCCCGAGACATCTTCTGGGTCAATAGAAACTCTCCTGAGATAAGATGCCCTACCTCTAGCTCCCTTCTGGCCAGTCAGGAACTAGTACCAGGACCAGGTACCTTCCTTCCCTTTGAATACTTGGCATGCAGAAACAGAACACGGGTGCCTTGCCTTCCCTCAAGTTTGTTTTTGTTTATTTGTTTTAAATTACTCTTTTTTTCTTTCCCCTTTCTCCTCCTCCTCCTGCTCCTCCTCTTCCTCCTTCTTCTTCTTCCTTAGTTTTTTATTTTCATTATATTTTATTTTTCCTCCTTTTCCTGGTTGCCTTCTTTTTCTTCTTCTTCTTTTTTTTTTTTT
>NW_006921754.1:3980915-3982775 GCF_000298275.1 Orycteropus afer afer | reverse complement strand
AGAAGGATATCATGCTTGGTAAGGTGTAGGGTCAACAAAGGAAGAGAAGACCCTCAATGATATAGATAGACACAGTGGCTGCAACAATGGGCTCAGGTATAACAAGGATCCTGAGGCTGGCAAAAGACGGGGCAGTGTTTTGTTCTACTGTGTATAGGGTCACTATGAGTCAGATGACTTGATGGCACCTAACAACAACAATTCTTTTCTTATTCCCACCTCCCCAGATTCTGTGACATTTTTCCTCTTTGTCTTTCTTTTGTCTTTTTTTAATTTTACTTTTCATTTATTGACTTTTTAAATGTTATTGTGTGTGTGTGTGTGTGTGTGTGATTGTTACTGTTTGTTTATGCAGTTTGTGTTGATGTAGTCAACCATCACAGATGTAGTTCCTATATATCCCATCTGGTGAGGTCTATGTGTACAGCTGCCATTTATGTTGTTGAAAAAAAATGGTATTTGAAATGAATAAGTAGTTGGTCTTGCAAAATTCTATCATGTGGTCTCCAGCATTATTTTTAGCACCAAATCCATATCTTCCAACTATTGGTGGCTCCTCTTTGTTTCCAACTTTTGCATTCAAATCACCAGTAATAATTAATACTCTTGATTTCATGTTTGGTCAGTTGAGTGCAGAAGTTGGTTAAAATCTTCAATTTTTCTGTTTTTTGGCTTCAGTGGTTGTTGTCTAAATTTGAATAGTAGTATTTTTAACTGGACTTCCTATAGGTGTATGGATATTATTCTATCACTGACAGCATTGTACTTCAGGATAAATCTTGAAATATTTTTCATGACAATGAATGCCCCACCCTTCCTCTTTTATTTGTCATTCCTGGTATAGTACATCATATGGTTGTCTGATTCAAAATGGCCAAAAACAGTGTATTTCAGTTCATTAATGCCTAGGATATTTATCTTTATGTGTTCCATTTCATTTTTGACAACTTCCAATTTTCCTAGATTCATAATTTGTACATTCCATATTCCAATTATTAATGGATGTTTACAGCTCTTACTTCCCATTTTGAGTCATGCTACATCAGCAAATGGAGATCCCCAAAGCTTTATTCCATCTACATCTTTTAAGTTAACTCACTTTCAGGATGCAGCTCTTCCCTAGTCACATTTTGAGTGACTTCCACCCTGAGGGGCTCATCCTCTGACACTATATCAGACAATATTTCAGGACTATTCATATAATTTTCCAGTAATATGTCAGTCAGTGATTCACTCCTATTCATAAGGTTATCACTGGCCAAGTCTTTGAAAAGTGGATGGTCCCTTCCTTCTTCTGAGTCTGTCTTTTTGGAAGCTTTGCTGAAACCTGTCCACTATCAGTGAGCCTGCTGGTAATTGAAATATTGAAAGCACAACCTCCCTCCTCACAGCACCATGCAAGCCACCACAGTATGACAAACTGACAGATAAGTGGTAGAAAAATTATATACCAAACAAAATTGTCCATCAAATATGATAGTGAAATTAGGACATTCCCAGATAAACAAATTAAGTGAAATCATTAAAACCAGACCAACCTTACGAGATGATAATGGGAGTTGTTTGGACAGATAACCAACTACAGCAGTCATCAACTGATGATTAACACATATAATGGTATAACTGATAAACCAAACCAGTTATAGAAGTATCCAAAATAAAATGAGTTCACAAGACTGTAAACCAGGAACCAGAGATATCACTTGGTAAATGAGGACAATTACAAACCAAAAAAAGGAAATTAATAGTGTAGGTATAGAACTGCCAATAGCAAGGAAGTCAAGAAAATTGTGAGGTAGAACAGACTATTCTAAAATTGGGAAGAGAATAATAAAGGTAACCTCAAAGAAAAATAATAAA
>NW_006921754.1:3977532-3979190 GCF_000298275.1 Orycteropus afer afer | reverse complement strand
TTTTTTTTTTCCCCAGTGCACATGAAACATTCTCCAGTATAGACTATACATTAGGCCACAAAGCAAACCTCAATAAATTTAAAAACATTGAAATACTGCAAAGCATCTTCTCAGATCACAATGCTATAAAATTAGGAATCAACAATAGGAAGGTAAACCAAAACCAGGCAAAGACACCATTTAAAAGAAAAACTACAGATCAATATTCTTCATGAATATAGATGTAAAAATTTTCAACAAAATTCCAGCCAATAGACTCCAACAACATATCGAAAAAATAAAATAACAATAATGCGTCAAGACCTAGTGAGAGATTCATATCAGAATTGGAAGGATGGTTCAACATTAGAAAAACCGTAAACATAATTCATCATATAAGTATAATAAAGGAAAATAACAACATAATCATATCAGTCAATGCAGAAAAGGCATTTAATAAAATCCAACATCCATTCCTGTTAAAAAAAAAAACTGAAAAATTAGGGAAAAAGGGTCATTCCTTATCATAATAAAGGCTATACAAGGCACTTGACTGCCAACCAGAAGGCTGGTGGTTCAAACCCACCAGCCACTCCTCGGAAGGAAGGTTGGGCAATCCTACTTCTGTAGTGATACTGTCTCAGAAACCTAAGGAGGGGTCGCTATGAGTCGGGACTGACTTGACAGCACATAACAACAACAACATACATAGAAAACCAACAGCCAACATTATTCTCACTAGAGAGAGACTAAAAGCATTCCCCTTGTGAACTGGAACTAGATACAGATTCCCTCTATCACCACTTCTATTAAACAATTGTATTGAAAGTCCTAGACATAGCAATAAGTTAATAACGGGAAATAAAAAGCATCCAAATCAGTAAGGAAGGAGTAAAACTATCCATACTTGCAGATGATATGCTCCTGTACATAGAAAATCCCACAGAGTGATCATGAAAACTGTTGGAATTTATTGAAAGATTTAGAATGAATAGAAAGATTGAACATTGTAAAAATGTCAATACTATTCAAAGCAATCTATACATTCAATACAATCTTGATCCAGATTCCAACAATATTCCTTAAGGACATGGAAAACCAATCATTAGTTTTATGTGGAAAAGAAAGAGCCCTCAGATAAGCAAAGCACTACTGAAGAAGAACAAATTAGGGTGTGTCACACTTCCAGATCTCAAAACCGACTATATATCCACAGTAGTCAAAACTGCCTGATATTGATACAACAACAGACATATAGACCAGTGGAACAGAATTGAGAACTCAGAAATAGATTCATCCTCCTGGTCAACTAATCGTTGACAAAGGGCTGAAATCCATTAAATGGGGATGAGATAGTCTTTTATTAAACAAATGGTGCTGACAAAACTGGATATCCATTTGCAGAAAATGAAACAAGATTCATACCTCACACCATATACAACTCCAGATGGATCAAAGACTTAAATGTAAAATCTAAAACTATAAAGTTCTTCAAAGGAAAATAGGGGAAAATGTAGGGACCCTAATATATATGGCATTTACAGGCTACCAAACATAAGTGAAAATGTGCAAACAGCAGAAGATAAATTTAATGACTGAGACCTTCTAAAAATTTAATTCTTATGCACTTCTGAAGACTTCTCCAAAAGAGTAAAAAGAGAACTTAGAGATTGGGGAAA
>NW_006921754.1:3974600-3976462 GCF_000298275.1 Orycteropus afer afer | reverse complement strand
ACTAAGGAAAAGGAAGACAGAGAGGGGCATAAGAGGTACAGACAACAAAGTTAAACACTTTACACACAATATTGCATTATCACTGATAACAAACATTAGTCTATGGGTGGATACACTGGTAGACAGGCTAAATAATCAGATACATCTGGGCAAAATGGTTTATACCCATGTATAAGTTTGGCAGATGATATTTCTACATAGTATTTGTATGTGCTATAAGTATGTTCCCACTCTTCGGAAGGAAGGTTGGGCAATCCTACTTCCATAGTGATACTGCCTTGGAAACCCAAGGAGGGGTCGCTATGAGTTGGGGCTGACTCGACAGCAAAAAACAACAACAACAACAACATAAGTATGTCCATATACATAATAGAACTAATGGGGCAAAGAGAAGATAACTTCTTAGTCACAGCCAATGAATGGTCACTGGGCCCATGGGCTCAAGACCATGGTCACAGGGGACATCAAGATTGATTGGTATAATATACTACATAAAAACATTATTCTATATCCTATTTTGTTGAGTAGTGACTGGAGTCTTAAAAGTTTGCAAGTGTCCATCTAAGATGAAATAATTTGTTTCTCCTTGTTCAGAGCAAAGAAGAATGAAGAAAACCAAAGACACATGGACACAATTAGTCAAAGGAATTAGTAGACCATGTAAACCTCAGTATACATTACACTGAGAACAGAAGAACTGAATGATACCCAGCTACCACTGTCAACCAGTCAGAAAGGGATTGAAATAGAAGATACTGGATAGAGTAGGAGAAAATGTGGACCAAAATTCAAAATCATAAAATACACCAGGGTTACCAGTCTCATAGGGACTGGAGAAACCCGTAGGCTATGGCCCCTGTACACCCTTAGTGCCTGGAATTGAACTTACTCCTGTATCTTCTAGGCAAGCAGTAGACAAGCATATAAGGTAAACACATATACCAGGTATGTGCTCTCCTTAGAATGACCAACCATGGGAGATCACAAGGGCAGTATTTGCACAAAGAAATAGCTCAGAGGGCAAGAATACACAGGAAAGAAGGACACAGGGAAAAGAACCACAGGAAGGAAGTAGAAAGAGAACTGTTGCATTGTGGGGATTACGATCAATGTCATGAAACAAAATGTGTATGAAGTATTATATAGAAAATGAATTTGTTCTGTAAACTTTCACCCAAATCATAATAAAATAGTAATAATTAAAAAAAAATTGTCACCAAGAGAAAGGGGGAAAAAAAAGATTCAAGCAGAAATAAATGAAACAATAGAAAGAATTCTATTCTAGTAATAGTTGGATCGTGGCCATTGGTATGTAAATTTTATTAATTTCTTCAAATTTGACAAAGGACAAGATAGATAAAATGCATATAATGTGAATAAGAAATGAAATAGTCAATGTTAAAAAGAACCAACTGAAATAAAAATGATAACAGAACATTATGAAAAACTGTATTACAACAAATTTGAAAATGTAGGGGAAATGAACAAATTCTAGAAATACACTACCTACCCAAACAGAAACAATCTGAGGCAGAAAATTGGAATAGATTCATCACAAAAGAAGAAATAGAACAAGGCAAAAACAACAACAATAAAAAAAAAAACTGACAAATAAAAGTGCTGGCACAGATGGCTTCACTTGCAAATTCTACTAAACAGTCAGAAAAGAGCTGATCAATTCTCCTTAAAGTACTCCATAACACAGGAAAGGATGGTATACTCACACTAATTTTATGAAGCAAACATAGCTCTGACATCAAAACCAGACAAAGACACCACTAAAAAAGAAAATAAAATCCAATATCCATCATGAACATAGATGCAAAAATTCTCAAAAAACTTAAGCCAGTAGAATTCAACAA
>NW_006921754.1:3967932-3972378 GCF_000298275.1 Orycteropus afer afer | reverse complement strand
TATCCCCCCCACCTGGGTCCCTGTGGCTGACTGTTCCTCTGTCTGGCTTCCTGTCTTTTAATCTCCTTTCTCCTGCTCTTCTGGCCTGCTTTTTTGGGCATCCCTGAGTTTCCCCTCCTCACCTAATTCCTCGGCTGATTGCTCTTCTCTTTGGCTTCCTGGGTTTTACCCGTTTCTCCTGCTCTTCCAGCCTGCTACTCTGTGCTACGCCCGTGCTTACCTTGCTCCGGGAGACCCGGTCCTTCTCGGGAGGGTAACAAGGGAAAGTGTTCAGTGCAGATCAGTGAGTAAGCACAAGCCCGCCCATGCTTACCTTGCTCCCAGAGAGAGCCATTTTTTTTTTTTTTTGCTTAGCAAAAGAGGAATAGAAAGGAAATTCCTCAATATAATTAATAATTAAGGTCATATACAAAAAGACAATGACCAATACTGTTTTCAAAGGAAAGAGACTGAAAACATTCCTCTTGCAAATGGAAACCACTCCTATTTTTTCACCACTCCTATTGAATGTTGTATTGAACGTCCTAGCCAGAGCAGTAAGGTAAGAAAGGGAAATAAAAGGCATCCAGCTTGGTAAAGGAGTAAAACTATCTCTATTTGCAGATGACATGATCCTATACATAGAAAATCTCAGAGATTCAATCAGAAAACTACTGGGATTAATAGAAAAATTCAGCAAAGTGGTAGGATATAAGATCAATATACAAAAATCACTTGGATTCCTCTAGGCTAATAAAGACAACTCTGCAAAGGAAATCAAGAAAACAATACTATTTACAATAGCTGCCAAAAAGGTGACCAAACCAAAAAATCCCGAATTCACTGCCATCAAGTTGGATCTGATTCATAGCAACCCCTCCTTGGGTTTCTGAGGCAGTATCACTATGGAAGTAGTTTGCCCAACCTTCCTTCTGAAGACTGGCTGGTGGGTTTGATCCACCAGCCTTCTGGTTAGCAGTCAAATACCTTACACACTATGCCACCAGAGCTGAAAAGGTGAAATACTTAGTAATACATCTAACGGGAGATACAAAAGACCTATATGAAGAAAACTACAAAACACTACTACAAGAAAGCAAAAGACACTTAAATACATGCATAAGAAGATGTAACATTGTGAATATGTGAATATTACCTAAAGCGATCTACAGCAATTTCAACCCAGTTTCTATCATCATCCTTTAAAGTAATAGAAAACTAATCCTCAAATTTAAATGGAAAGGACAAAGACCCTGAACAAAGAAAGCACTATTAAAGAAGAAAGGTAAAGAGGGAAGACTCACACTCCCTGATCTCAAAACCTACTCTACAGCCATCAAAAAACTCACTGCCATCAAGTTGATTCAACTCATAACAACCTCTCCTTGGGATTCCGAGGCATTATCTCTATGGCAGTAAATTGCCCAGTCTTCCTTCCAAGGATTAGCTGGTGGGTTTGAATCATCAGCCTTCTGGGTAGCAGTTAAAATGCCTTAGGCATTATGCTATCAGAGCCTCCTCTATACAGCCATAGTAGTCAAAATAGCCTGGTTGGTGCAATGACAAACACATAGATCATTGGAACAGAATTTAGAAGCCAGAAGTAAATCACCCCTCTATGGATAAGTAATCTTTGATATAGGGCTGAAACTCATCAAATGCAGGAAGAGATAGTCTCTTTAACAAGATGTTGGCAGAACTGGATATGTATTTGCAGAAAAATGAAAGAGGACTCATATCTCTTACCATCTACAAAAATGAACTAAAGATGGATCAAAGACCTAACTGTAAAACCTAAATGTAAAACTATAAAGACTATCAAAGAAAAATATCCAGGCAAACTTAGGGGCCCTAATAAATGGCATAAACAAATACATGTAACTAAAAATCACTAAGGAGCTCTGGTAGTGTAGTGTCTAAAGCACTTGGCTGCTAACCAGAAGGCTGGCAGTTCAAACTCCCCAGCCACTCTTTGGAAGGAAGATGGGGCAATCTATTTCTGTAGTGATACTGCCTCGAAACCCAAGGAGGGGTAGCTATGAGTCAGGTCTGACTTGACAGCGCATAACAACAACAACAACAACAACAAAAATCACTAACAGCAGAAGACAAGCTAGATGACTGGGACCTCCTAAAAATTAAACACTTAAATCACATCAATAGACTTCACCAAAAGAATAAAAGGAGAATCCACAGACTGGGGAAAAAAAAAAAAGGAAAACAACAACATATTAATCAAGTCACTAATCTCTAAAATTTATATAAAACTTCAACACCTTAGCAATAAAAACAACAAACAATCAGTCATAAATTAAACTGTGTCCAAAAAAAAAGTATGTGTCAACTTGACTGGGCCATGATTCTTAGTGGCTTCCCAGTTTGGCAGTTATGTAATGATATAATGTGACAGTTATGTAACAACCCCCTATGATGTGCTCTGATGTGATAAGTCAATTAGTTGTAAAAGAACTGGGGTAGGATGCAACACTCTTAATCCTGTTACAGCCTTGATTTGATATAAGATGAGTTTCCCTGGGGTATGACCAGCAACATCTTTTATCTACAAGAAATTAAGGAAGAGAGAAAGGAAAAGAGATAGGGAGAATTGCTACCCCAAGAAAAGAAGAGCTCAGATCTGAGCACATCCTTTGGACCAAGGTTCCCTGCATTGGGGAATCTAGGACAAGGACACATGCAGAGAGAAGGAGTTCTCCTAAACTTGGCACTCTGAATTTGGGCTACAAGTCTCCTAAACTGTGAGACAATAAATTTGTTTGTTAAAGCTATCCCATTGTGGCGTTTCTACCAGAGAAGCACTAGATAACTAAGGCACAATTCAGCTGAAAAATGATCAGAAGACATGAACACACATTTCTCCAAGAAGATATTGAGTCAGCCAACAAACATATGAAGAAGTGCTTATGATTGGTAGGCATTAGAGAGATGCAGATCAAAATAACAGTGAGATATCAACTCACCCTAGTATTAATAGAAAGCTCAAAAAAGAAAGCAACAAAATCTTTGAAAAAAGGTATACAGAGACTAGAACATGCAAACACTGCTCGTGGGACAGTAAAATGGTGCAACCACTGTGGAAAATGGCATGGCACTTTCTTAAAAAGTTGGAAATAGAAATACTGTATGATCCAGTAATCACACTACCAGGTATATATACACTAGAGAAATAAGAGCCATGACACAACAGATACATGCACACCCATGTTCATCACAGCCTTATTCCTAATAACAAAAAAATAGAAACAACCTAAACACTTATCAGTAGATGAATGGATAAATTAATTATGGTACACACACACAATGGAATACTACTCAGTGTTAAAGAATAATGACGAATCTGCAAAACACCTCATAACTTGGATGAACGTAGAGGATAGTATGCTGAGTGGAATTAGTCGATCATAAAAAGACTAATATTGTATGAGACCACCACTGTAAAAAGTCATAACAGTTTTGCACACAGAAAGAAACATTCTTTGAAGGTTACCAGGGGTGGGAGTGGAAGGGTAGGTAAATGACTAAATAGAAGATGGACACGTATTAGCTTCAGTGAAGGGAAAGGCAATATGCAATAATGGGAAGGTAAGCACAAGATGATGAAGGCAAAGGAAGACACTGGAAGGAGTATAAGAGTTAAAGGTAACAAAGGTGAATATTATTACATACACAATCATGCAACAGCAGTAATAATAATAATCTACTGATGGATACATTGACAGACACACAAGCTGAACAGATATGGGAAGGTGAATGAGACTATACCCACACATATAGGTTTGACCTAGGATATTTTTACATATGTATTTATATGTGCTGAAAATATATCCATCAATAAAGTAGAGCTTACAGAAGGTAAAGTTATACAAATTTCTTAGTCATAATCTGGGCCTAGGGGCTCAGAACCATAATCAAGCTCAGTTGGTATAACATAGTCCACAAACACAATGTTCTACATTCTACTTTGGTGAGTAATGACTGGAGTCTTAAAAAAGCATCTGAACAGCTAAGGTGCAACTATAGATCTCTCCCTGTTGGAAGCAAAGAAGAGTGAAGAAAATCAAAGACTCGTGAAAACAATTAATCCGGAGGTCTAACGAACCACCTAAACAACAGTATGGCCCTTAGACATTCTTCAAACCTGGAACTGAACTCATCCCTGTGGCTCAACTTTTAGCCAAACAACCGACCTATAAAGTGAACAATAACACCAGGGAGTTATGCACTCCTTAGAATAATAAACCATACAAGACAAAAGGGCAGCATTTGAATCTCAAAAGCCAGGAAGGAATAGAAAAGAATGAATGGAAATAGTAAATACAAGAAGTGAATGGGAAGAATGTTGTTACATTGTTGGAGTTGCAATCAATGTCAAAAAACAAAATGTGTATGATTTTTTTAATGGAAACCAATTTGCTCTGTAAACTTTCACCCAAATCACAATAAAAATTT
>NW_006921754.1:3963819-3967832 GCF_000298275.1 Orycteropus afer afer | reverse complement strand
AAAAAAAAAAAAAAAGAGGTCCACACAAAATCTAGTATATGAAATTTTATACATGTTTTATCCATGATAGTTAAAACCTGGAAACAACTGATAAATGAATGGAAAAAAAACAAATTGCTACCTCCATAAAATGGATTACTAATAAATCATAATGCACTGTTTATGGTCTTTGTTTACAAGTATTTTACTATGACATCATTAAATCATAATGCTTAGTAATCCATAAGTGGATTACTAGTAAATCATAATAAACTTAGGAGCAGCAGGATATCCAGGAAAAAAGGGACAGAGGCAAGGCTAGGCCCCAAGCTCCCTAATGCCAGGAAAAAGAGGGACCAGGAGCAGCCTCAGGGACCTCAGGAGTGCAGGATATCCAGGTAAGAAGGGGCAGGAGGCAAGGCAGGCTAGAGCCAGGAAAAGGAGGGAGTGGCCAGGCACCACAGAGTGGCAGGTTCCAGGTAGGAATTAGTAAGGGGAGGGTGCAGAGGTTTCCAACAGCTAAGGGAGACAAATTTGTCTGTTGGTTTGTCATACTGTGAGGCTTGTACATTGCTCTAGGCTTGAGGTTGTGCCATTGGTGTTTCAGATGCCAGGAGAATTGCACATGGTGTGCAGGTTTCAATGCAGTTTACAGACTAAGACAGATTAGGAAGAAAGAGGAGGCCATCAACTTCTCAAAAATTGGCCAGGGAAAACCTTACGAATAGCAGAGAAACACTGTTTGATACACTACTCGGCAAATTTATGAAGAGTTTGGAAACATTATCCAACACAGTGCAAGAAGACGAGCCCCTTGGGTTGGAAGACACTCAATATAGGATGGGGAAAGATCTGCCTCATCAGAGTAGAACCAACCTTACTGATATCAACAAAGTAGGTCTTTCAGGACCTCCATGTTCTGATGTGGCATGACTCAAATTGAGGAGAAACAGCTGCAACATCCATTAATAATCAAAATATGGAATGTACGAAGTATGAATCTAGGAAAATTGGAAGTTGTCAGAAATGAAATGGAACCCATAAAGATTGCTATCCTAGGCATTAGTGAGCATCAGCTCACTAATGGTTTTGGACATTTTGAAATAGACAAGCATATGATCTACTATGCAGGGAATGACAAATTGAAGAGGAATGGCATGGCATTCATCATCACAAAGGATGTTTCAAGATCTCTCCTGAAGTACAATGCTGTCAGTGATAGGATAATATCCATATGTCTACAAGAAAGACCTATTAATGCTAATATTATTCAAATTTACACACCAACTTCCAAAGACAAAGATGAGGAAATTGAAGATTTTCATCAACTTCTGCAGTCTGAAATTGACCAAACATGCAATCAAGAAGTGTTGCTTATCACTGGTGATTGAAATGCAACAGTTGGAAACAAAGAAGAATCACCAGTTGTTGGAAAATTTGGCCTTGGTGACAGAAATGACACTAGAGATAGCATGATAGAATTTTGCAAGACCAATGATTTATTCTTTGCAAATACCTTTTTTTCAACAACACAAACAGAAGCTATACACGTGGACTTAACCAGATGGAGTACATAGGAACCAAATTGACTACATCTGTGGCAAGAGGAGATGGAAAAGCTCAATATCTTCTGCCAAAACAAGGCCAGGAGCTGATTGTGGAACAGACCATCAACTGCTCATATGCAAGTTCAACTTGAAGTTGAAGACAATTAAAACAAGTCCACAAGAGGCAAAACATAACCTTGAATATATCTCTCCTGAATTTAGAGACCATCTAAAGAATAGATTTGATGCAATGAACACCAATGACTGAAAACCAGAAGAATTTTGGGATGACATCAAGAGCATAATCCATGAAGAAAGCAAGAGGTCATTAAAAAGATAAGAAAGAAAAGACCAAAATGGATGTCAGAAGAGACTCTGAAACTTGTTCTTGAGTGAAGAGTAGCTAAAGCAAAAGGAAGAAATGACAAGATAAAAGAGCTGAACAGAAGATTTCAAAGAGCAGCTTGAGCAGACAAAGCCAATTACTATAATGAAATGTGCAAAGACCTGGAGTTAGAAAACCAAAAGGGAAGAGCACACTCAACATTTCTCAAGCTCAAAGAACTGAGGAAAATATTTAAGCCTCGAGTTTGCAATATTGAAAGATTCTATGGGTAAAATATTGAATGATGCAGGAAGCATCGAAAAAAGATGGAAGGTACATAGTCACTATACCAAAAAGAACTGGTCAATCTTCATCCATTTCAGGAGGTGGCTTATGTTTAAGAACCAATGGTATTGAAGGAGGAAGTCAAAGCTGCACTGAAAGAATTGGTGAAGAACAAGGCTCCAGGAATTGACAGAATACTCACTGAGATGTTTCAACAAATGGATGCCCTGCTGGAAGCACTCACTCATTATGCCAAGAGATTTGGGAGAGAGTTACCTGGCCAACAGACTGGAAGAGATCCATATTTGTACCCCTTCCAAAGAAAGGTGATTCCACAGAATGTGGAAATTATCAAACAATATCATTAATACCACATGCAAGTAAAATCTTACTGAAGATAATTCAAAAACAGTTGGAGCAGTATATTGACAGAGAACTTCCAAAAATACAAGCTGTTTCACAAGAGAATGTGGAACAAGGGATATCATTGCTGATGTCAGATGGGTCTTGGCTCAAAGCAAAGAAAACCAGGGAGATGTTTACTTGTGTTTTATTGACTATGCAAAAGCATTTGATTGTGTGAATCATAACAAATTGTGGATAGCATTGAGAAGAATGGGAATTCCAGAATACTTCATTGTACTCATGAGGAACCTGTACATAGACCAGGAGGCTGTTGTTCAAACAGAAAAAGGGAACACTGCATGGTTTAAAATCAACAAGGGAGTGCATCGAGGTTGTATTCTTTCACCATACTTATTCAATCTGTATTCTGATCAAATAATCAGAGAGGCTGGACTACATGAGAAAGAATGTGGCATCACGATTGGAGGAAGAATCAACCTGTGATATGCTGATGACACAACTTTGCTTGCTGAAAGTGAGGATCACTTGAAACTTACTAATGAAGATTGAAGAATGCAGTCTGCAGAATGGATTATATTTCAATATAAAGGAAACAAAAATCCTCACAACTGGACCTATAAGCAGCTTTATGATAAATGGAGAAAAGATTGAAATTGTCAAAGACTTCACATTGCTTGGTTCTACAATCAACACCAATGGAAGCAGCAGTCGACAACAGACAACATATTGCAGTGTGCAATTGGCTGCAAAGAATCTCTTTTAAGTGCTGAAGAGCAAAGAAATCTCCTTGAGGACTAAGGTGTGCCTGGCACAAGCCATGGTATTTTCAATCGCCTTATATGCATGTGAGAGGGGGATAATGAATAAGGAGGACCAAAGAAGAGTTGATGCTTTTGAGCTGTGGTGTTGGTGAAGAATGCTGATTGTATCATGGACTGCTAAAAGAACTAACAAATCTGTCCTGAAGGAAGTGCATCCAGAATGCTCCTTGGAGGTGAGAATGCCCAGACTTCATCTCACCTACTTTGGTCATGTTGTCAGAAGGGACCATTTCCTGGAGAAGGATGTCATGCTTGGTAAGGTGGAGGGGCGATGAAAGAGGGGAAGGCCCTCAACGAAATGGATTGACACAGTGGCAGCAGCGATGGGCTCAAGTATAGCAAGAATCATGGAGCTGGCTTAGGACCATGTGGTGTTTCATTCTGCTGTGCATAGGGTCGCTATGAGTCAGAGACGACTTGATGGCACCCAACAACAACAACAACAACAACAAATCATAAAAAGAAATGTATTATTAAGACATTCAACAACATAGATTGATTTTTTAAAAAATTTTTACTGTGATTTGGGTGAAAGTTAACAGAGCAAATTCATTTTCCATTCAGCAACTCATATACACTTTGTCTCACAATATTGACTACAATTTATCACAATGTAACAGTTCCCTTCCCACTTCCTCCCCATAGTTACCTCTTCCCTTTGTCTTTCCCTCCCATGCACTCCTGCTGCCT
>NW_006921754.1:3963158-3963659 GCF_000298275.1 Orycteropus afer afer | reverse complement strand
TTTTTTTTTTTTTTAATGATTTTGCATTTTGTTCCACATTGTTCTCCCACTCTATCCAGGATCTCCTACGTAGATCCCACTCTGAGTGGTTGACAGTGGTAGCCGGGCACCATCTAGTTCTTCTAGTTTCATAGTTGAATAGGCTGAGGATTGCACAGTATAACAGTTGCTTGGAATAATTTTTTCCATGTGTCCTTGATTCTCTTCATTCTTCTTTTCTCTGGATGAGTAGAGACCCATCATTGTATCTAGGTGGCCACTTGCAAGCTTTTAAGATCCCAGTTGCTACTCGCCAAAGTAGGATGTGGAACAAGGTTTTTGTGTAGTATGTTGTGCCAATTGAGCTTGATGTCCCCTGTGACTATGGTCCCGAGCCCACAGGTCCAACTACTCACTCCATCTGGGTAGCTGGCTATGGCCAAGAAGGGACTACAAACTTGCCCTTTGTCAGCTCTATTATATCCCTGGGAATTCTTATAGAACATTGCAATACACTTGTAG
>NW_006921754.1:3946680-3948450 GCF_000298275.1 Orycteropus afer afer | reverse complement strand
TCCAAGATTATCTTCTGTGTCTGTGTTAATTGGTTTCCCTTTTCTTTGTTGAAGAGGGTCTGTGCAATCCTTCTGCCTAGTCCGCCATCTTGCCTATGTTTAGTAATACTTCTTGTCTTCAAGTTTATTTTCTCTCATCTTAGTATAGCTACAAGTTTTCTTTTAGTATTTTCATATGTACTTTCATACCCTTTTCCTTTCAACCTCCTCTTACATTTAAAGTATGTTTCTTCTGAGCAACATTTATTATTGTTGTTATTATTTTCAATCTAACAGTCTTTATCTTTCAAATGGGGTATGTACTTCATTTGAAGTTAGTGTATTTACTCATGTATTTTAATTGAAACCTACTCTGTCTTCTTACTATTTGTTTTCTACGTCCCTCCTTTTTTCATTTCTTACCTTCTCTTTTATTAATAAAGTAACTTCTATTATTACATTTCTCCTCAAGTTGTTAATTACACTTGGTTTTATTATTCTTTTAGTGATTTACCCTAGAAATTAAAATATTAAAAATATTTATCTTAATTAGAACTAGTATCATTTCCAGACAATTCAAAATATTTTCCTCTATTTAGTCACCTCTTTCATTTTCTGTGATCAATGTATTACTTTTGATTGAAAAACTACCTTTAGTATTTCTTTAATTATGGGTCTGTTGGTGACAGACTCGCTCACTTTTTATTTGCCCCAAATCTTCATTTCACCTTCATTTATTAAAGAATATTTAAACTTACTATACAACTCTAAGGAGCTCTAGTGGCATAGTGCCTAATTCATTTGACTGCTGACCAGAAGGCTAGTGATTCAAACCCACCAGCCACTCCTCAGAAGGAAGATTGGGCAATCTACTCCTGTAGAGATATCATCTCAGAAACTCAAGGAAGAGTCACTATAAGTTGAATTGACTTGATGGCAGTGAGTTTGCTTTGGTTTTGTATACAATTCTATAAAGGAATAAAACTTAAGTGATAGAGAAACAACTATTAGCTGAGTATAAAATTGTAGAGTTGAAGTTATTTTCTTCTAACATTCTAAAGATATAATTATGTTGGTGTCTGGAATCTATCTTTTCTGTAATAAAGTGAAGTATGAGTCTTTTTTTTAACTCCCTTTTCTGCCTATGTTTAGGATTTTTTATGGTCTTTTCAAGTATTTTACTATGATATTATTAATGTGGTTATCTTTGTATACATCTTGCTTCAAGTTCTTGAGTCTATGGCTTGGTTAAAGTAGCAGTAATGGTGAATTCTCATTCTGCATGCATACAAATAATGGTTCTCTTTCATTATGTACTTTCTGTTTGTGATTCCAATTGCAAGTGTGTTAGACCACTTTATAATTTTTTATGAATCTCTTGTGCTGTTATCTGTTTTCCCAATATTTTTTTCTCTGTATTTTAATCTGCCAGTTTTCTACTGAGCTATACTATACTAATCCTCTTTGCTATGTGTAATTTGCTATTAAGTACATCTGTTAAATTTAGTAGGGAGCTCTGGTGGCATAGTGCCTAAAGCATTATTAGACTGCTAACCAGAAGTCTGGTGGTTCAACCTCTCCTCGGAAGAAATATTGGTCAATCTACTCCTGTAGAGATACTGCCTCGGAAACCCAAGAAAAGGTTGCTATGAGTCATGATTGACTTGATGGCAGTCAAAGACATGAGTTTTTTAGTTTTTTAAATTCATTAAATTAATATTATATTTTGCCTCAAGATGATACTACTATAGTACTTTCTTTGGTTATTGGTCCCTCATTTCCTGGCTGATC
>NW_006921754.1:3944805-3946470 GCF_000298275.1 Orycteropus afer afer | reverse complement strand
TTTTTATAGTAATTCATAATGGGAACATCATCTGAAACAAATTGTCATAGTAAGAAGGCATAGTATGAAAATAGTATTTGCATTTTAAAGGTGGAAATGTTTAACTAAAATAAACCTCTATTTCATGGAATTTAAGATGTATTGAGGAAGAGTTTTCTTTGTCCGGTGCTTTTCTTGGATTTTAGTATGCTCCATGGAGTGGTTGGGACAGCTAAGGGAGATGAACTTGTCCATCAGTTTGCCATACTGTGGTGTCTTGCATGTAGCTTAGAGGCTGGAGGCTATGTCAGCAGGGTGCTCATGGTGGACCAGTTTTAGTGGAGCTTCCAGATGAGACAGACTCAGAAGGAAGAGGCCATCCACTTCTTAAAGAATTGGCCAATGAAAACCTTCTGAATAGTGGTGAATCAATGTCTGCTATATTACTGGAAACTTTAATGAATAGCCCTGAAATGTTGTCTGATATAGTGCTAGAAGATGAGCCCCTCAGGTGGGAAGGCACTCAAAATATGACTGGGAAACATTTGCCAATTGAGAGTAGGGCCTACCTTAATGATATGGATAAAGTAGAGCTTTGGGGACCTCCATTTGCTGAAGTGGCATGACTCAATATGAGAAGAAACAGCTACAAACATCCATTAATAATTGGAATATAGAATGTATGAAGTATGAATCTAGGAAAATTGGGAATTGTCAAAAATGAAATAGAATACATAACAGTTGATATCCTAGGCATTAGTAAGCTGAAATGGACTGGTTTTGGTCATTTTGAATCTGACAACCATATGATCTACTATTCCAGAAATGACAAATTAAAGAGGTATAGCGTGGCATTCATAATCACAAAGAATATTTCAGGATCTATCCTGAAGTACAATGTTGTCAATGATGATAGAATAATACCCATACTCCTACAAGAAAAGCCAGTTAATACTACTATTATTCAAATTCACACACCAACCACCAAAGCCATAGATGAAGAAATAGAAGATTTTTACCAATTTCTGAAGTCTGAAATTGACCAAACATGTAATCAAGATGTGCTGATTATCACTGGTGATTGGAATGCAAAAGCTGGAAACAAAGAAGAATTACTGGTAGTTGGAATATTTGGCCTTGGAGACAGAAATAATGCTGGAGATCACAGGATAGAATTTTTCAAGACCAACAACTTATTCATTGCAAATACCTTTTTCAACAACACAAACAGTGGCTATACATGTAGACTTCACCAGACAGTGTACACAGGAATCAAATTTACTACACCTGTGGTAAGAGATGATGCAGAAGTTCAATATGTTCATCTAAAACAAGGCCAGGAGCTGATTGTGAAACTGACCATCAACTGCTCATATGCAAGCTCAAGTTGAAGCTGAAGACAATTGAAACAAGTTCATGACAGCCAAAATATGACCTTGATAATATCGCTCCTGAATTTAGACACCATTTAAAGAATAGATTTGATGCATTGAATACCAATGACTGAAAAACAGGAATTTTGGGATGACATAAAGAACATCATCCATGAAGAAAGTAAGAGATCATTAAAAAGACAGAAAAGGAAGAAAAGACCAAAATAGATGTCAGAAGAGACTCTGAAACTTGCTCTGGAAGGGAGAGTAGCTAAAGTAAATGGGAGAAACGACAAGATAAAAGAGCTAAAGA
>NW_006921754.1:3926413-3943015 GCF_000298275.1 Orycteropus afer afer | reverse complement strand
AGAAGGGACCGTTCCCTGGAAAAGGATATCATGCTTGGTAAAGTGGAGGGACAATGAAAAGGGAAGGTCCTCAACAAGATGGATTGACACAGTGGCTGCCACGATGGGTTCAGATATAGCAAAAATTGTGGGGCTGTCACAGGACCTGGTAGTGTTTTGTTTTGTTGTGCATGAGGTCCCTATGAGTTGGAGACAACTCTACAGCACCTAACAACAACAGCCATGCCTCTGATCCCTTTGCAAACCCAAAATATGTTTAATTTTAGAATATAATAGAATGAAAGAAATGGACTCAGCATTGTTTAGTAGCATCTGTCTTCACATCTCATTCTTATTTTTCCCAGTGGTTCAGTATTCTTTCATGATCTATCTGTCTATCTATCTATCTATCTATCTATAATCAAAAATCAAACAGACTGCCATCTAGTCGTTTCTGACCTATAGCGACCCCCATTGGGTTTCTGAGCCTGTAAATCTTTATGGAAGTAGATTGTCCTGCCTTCCTTCCACGGAGAAGCTAGTGGGTTTGAATGAGTTAGCAGTCAAGTGTCTTATCCACTATTCACCAGAGCTCCTAAAAAATAATGATGTTGTTGTTGTTGTTATGTGCCCGAGTCAGACCTGACTCATAGCGACCCCTCCTTGAGTTTCTGAGGTAATATCACTACTGAAGTAGATTGCCCAACCTTCCTTCCCAGGAGTGGCTGGTGGATTTGAACTGCCAGCCTTCTGGTTAGCAGTCAAGTGCCTTAGGCACTATGCTACCAGAATGACCTAAAAAAATAATAATTATATATAAAAGAAGAAATGAAGCAAGACATGGAAAATACGTAGAGTTTGGATTAAAATAATAGACTTTGAATTTTCAAAGCTGAATCCTAAATTTTGAGTTTCATCGACTCTCCTCTCTAAGACTTTTTATTCAATTCAGATTCCCACAACTTTGATTATAAAGCAAGAACCCTCTAGTCTTGTATTCTTGTGTTGAGAAAGTAAAAAAAAAGAAATGTATAATTTCCATTGACTTTGATGCAACACGCCAACCAAAGAAAATTTATTTAGTTATATAGGGCATTTCCCTAGCTATAGATAAAAGTTTTGAAAGTACAACCCTATCAAAGTACATCCCTATAACACATAAATGACTGCAATGACTGCAACAGAGAATACTATAAAATAATTAGAGCTTGGAGCTAAAAATTACAGTATGAGGCAATCTTGCTTTTTTTTTTCTAATGCCTTTGAATTATTTCAGCTTATTTTTGCAGCCATGAGCTGGGTTAAATGTATAGAAAAAGATATCTTGTAACTCAAAGGATTTGAGATCTTAAACTTTTGTATTTGATTACATTTGAATGCAATTATGGAGGCTTGTAATGTAATATTTTCCTTCTACTGGATGAAAATTACAGCTATGTAATATGGGTTTACTTACCTGATTGCACATTAACTCTAGTACTTTCAGATAGCCTGCGGCATGGACAAAAATAAAAAAGCAGTGTTGTTTGGCTTGGAACGAAGTCAGGTATATCATTGGTTAAACACTCTGCCTGTTTCCCAAAGAGATGCAGCCTTAATGTAAAAGGGAGCAATATATATAGTTTGCTTTAAAGAGAGAGAGAAACATTTTAATATTCAGAGAAATAAAGGAACAATCTATAATAAATTTTAAAGCCCTAGTTGTTTTAAGCAAAACTTTTTTTTATGATTTTTCTTCATTGAAGTTTATTGTGTGATTATATGATATGAACACGCAGGCTTTTTGGCCTTTTCAGGTAACCCATATGAGTTTAGGGGTTTCCCCCAAAGAGTAGAAGCTCCTTGACTGGTTATGGAAAAGGAAAATTAAGATCTTGAATAATCTTAAAATCATCTACAGACCAAATTTTAGAAAGCCTTCTTGTTAGTGAAACACACTACAGTAATTAAAATATTAGATCAAATAAAAGTACAAATAAATAATGGAGTGTAGGAAACACTTAAATGCACCTATTTGGCATATGAAACAAAAATAGTACTTATGCTATATTGTATATTGATAGGGAGCTTCCAGAAATTCAAGCTGGATTCAGAAGAGAATGTGGAACAAGGGATATCATTGCTCAATGTCAGATGGATCTTGGCTGAAAGTCAAAGAATACCAGAAAGATGTTTACTTTTGTTTCATTAACTATGGAAAGGTATTCAACAGTGTGGATCATAACAAATTAGGATAACATTGTGAACAATGGGAATTCCAGAGCACTTAATTTTGCTCATGTAAATAGACCAAGAGGCTATAATTTGAACAAGGGGATACTGCGTAGTTTAAAATCAGGAAGGATGTGCGTCAGGGTTGTGTCTTTTCACCATACTTATTCAATCTGTATGCTGAGCAAATAATCTGAGAAGATGGACTGTATGAAAATGAATGTGGCATCAGGATTGGAGGAAGACTCATTAACAACCTATGATATGTATGTAGATGATACAACTTTGTTTGCTGAAAGTGAAAATGACTTGAAGCACTTGCTGATGAGATCTAAGACTACAATTTGCAGTATGGATTACACTTCAATATAAAGAAAACAAAAATCCTCGCAATTGGACCAATAAGCAATATCATGATAAATGGGGAAAACATCGAGGTTGTCAGGAATTTTGTTTTACTTGGATACACAATCAACACTCATGGAAGCAGCAGTCAAGAAATCAGGTATCACTGAAAATACCATGGATTTACTACACTGAGAAAATCTGCTGCAAAAGACTTCTTTAAAGTTTTAAGGAGCAAAGATGTCACTTTGAAGAGTAAGGTGTGCCTGACCTAAGCCATGGTATTTTCAATAGTCTTCTATGCACGTGAAAACTGGACAAGTCTTTGAATTGCATTGGTGAAGAATACTGAAAATACCATGGATTTCCAGAAGAACAAACAAATCTTTCCTGGAAGAAGTGCAGCCAGAATGCTCCTTGGAAGGGAGAATGGCCAGATTTCATCTCACCTACTTTGATCATGCTGTCAGAAAGAGCCATTTTCTGGAGAAGGATGTCATGCTTGGTAAAGTAGAGGGTCAGCAAAAAAAGAAGACCCTCAATGAGATGGATTGACACAGTGGCTTTAAGGATGGGCTCAAGCATAGCAAGGATTGTGAAGATGTCTCTGGACTGGGCAGAGTTAGGTTCTGTTGTACATAGGGTTGCTATAAGTCACAGCTGACTCAGCAGCAGCTAACAACAACAGCATTGTCTACAAAGAAATGGGTTAAGTTTTCTAGGGGAAGTAAAGCTTTGGGGCAGTAATGTTGCTTTTGTCATCTAGATGCTCTCAATCTGGGGAAGAAAACACATAAAAAAATAATGTCCATGGAGGACAAAAAATTGGCAATGGGAACATGGGCCAATTCCAATTCTTCCTATATTCTAATACATTTTGACTTCATAAAATGGTAGATAATTTTGAAGTTCATTTAGCAAACCATTCTCCAGCATGGAAGCATCTGATCGGCACATGCCTGTTTCCATTTACTATGTCTGAACTGAATCTGAATTGAGGGTTGATTTATATAAGCAATAGGAAGTCAAAGTCAAAAATAAATTTATCCCTCTTGCTCTTAATTCTTCTTTTTTTCCTTGATTAGTATTTGTTGCTAATTATCTTTATCATTTACCTATAGGGATAATTCATTGAAACCTGTTTCTAAGTGGCTTTAAGATTCTCAATGCTACTCTTACGGGGAGGATTAGTATGCCATCAAAGTAGAATCCTAGTTGGTATATGGATTTCAGAGAATGACACAGTGGCCTAGTGAATAATCATTCTGAAATCTCTCTAAGAAGGACTTCACAGGAACATGAACCTCTGACAGGACGTTCCTTTTCTTCTTATATTTCCTTATTACTTACCTATAAGTTCAATTTTATGTCTGCATTTGTAATAATATGAACTCTTCAGTAAGGTTTTTTAATTACCTCACAGAAATATGGTATTAGACAAATGTTTTAAAAAGATCTGCAGTATTCTGTACACAGAATAGCAAAATTAGCTACTTGAATATAATTTCAGCCTAACAGTGAAGGTGGTGTTAACCTGAGTTTATTAAGCCCAAGATGGAGTCATTTATGCTAAGCCCCAAATCAGTCAGCACACTGAAACCTAACTAAATTTCTATTTCATTATAAATGCCTGACCGTCCCAGAAGCAAAACCTATGTTTATCAATCTGCACTTACTGCCTCAGCTACAAAAATTCCCAGGAAAGAAAACGCCCACCAGCCAATTGGCAATTGCTCAGTATAGCTTCCTTGTTACTGTGTGTCTTCTTTGCTCCTATGAAAACCCTTCCATACTGTACAGCTCTTTAGAGCTCTAGTCTGACTTTCAAATGCTGACCAGTCCATGAATTGCTCAATAAAGATGACTTCTGACAATAAATGTTGTGTTGAAAATTTCTTTTAACAGTGATATTTAGCATTTTGTTTTGTACAAGATCTTAGAGTTCCCACTAAATTTTCCTCCTTCAGTGTTCCTTTCCCAAAAGAAACAAAACAAAAACCAAGAACAAAGCACACACATAAGATAAATCATTTAAAAACAATCCTAACATTCCTTATAGCTGAATAATGAATTCAATAAATTAATACTGCAGAAAATCTGTAAACTAACTTTGAGTTTAACAAAACTGGAGCTTAAATATTTTATATGCAATAAATGAAATAATTTATCAATTGTTTTGCCAATATTGCAGAAACTAAATTCATGATTAGTACTTTAAACAAAAAGTATGTATCTTTTGCTCTCTCCTTATCCCCATAATTGTCCTACATCAGCATTTATTGGACTGCTTATTTACCAAGAGGAAGACCATGAGATGGTGGAATATCTTACACTCCCAGTTCAACAAATCTAAGAATATTTCAAAGAAGAAAAACAAGAATCGAAACGGTTATCCTTTCTCCTAGGAATTTACCTTGATATAACTTTTGGTATCACTAACTTGCAATTAAGTTCTTAGAGTTTTTTCTTGGATTATTTGTAGAGAAAGAGATGTTATAGCAAATCTACATACTTCCTTGCTGACTTACGCACTAGAATGGTATTTGTATAGTGAAAAAGAACAAAGCTTCAGTGCTTGGAGTCCATTTACCAGGTGAAATGACAAGAGTGCAGCAAGGTCAGGGAGCAGGCACATGGTGGATTCCCTAAGTTTGAGAGCGGCTAATGATTGGAATAACTTGATAGTTCTTGTCATCAACTCAAGAAATAATGAGCTTTGTGCTTGGTGACATCCATGGGCAATTTAGTCTTCATTTTCAATCAAAAGAACAAGATTTGGTGTTTTTTCCCCATAGTTTCAACTTTCAGTTTTCTGAAAATTAATACGAATTTTGTATCAGGGTGTGTTTAGCTGCAAGTAACAGAATATTTTGAAAGAAAAATAAACAAATAAAAGAATTCTGGAGTCTAGCAGTTCCACAGCTTCTTTCCTTTTCCCAGCATGTTGGGTTTGCATTCATCATCTAAATTTTAAATTCATAACCACAACATAACTGCTGCAATCCCAAAAACTACGGCTTCACACAAACAGGAAAGAATGAATGGGAAAGAAAAGGACCAATTTCCCCAAATATTCTGTCATCTATGTGGGAAATAAATCTTCTCTCTGATGATCCTAGACTTCTTTGCACAACATTTCATGCTTTATTTTAGAACTGAATCCAATGACCACCTTTGGAACATTCATGGGAAAAAAAAAAAAAAAAAGTGTTTTTCATGACTGGTTGAGAACAAACTTGATTAAGTGCCTGGAAATATAGGAAGGCCTTACTCTTGCTGAACACAGTGCTGCCAGGTCAGTTTATGAACAAAAGAAAGGTTTGATTAACAAGGTATGTATGTATATGTGTGAAAGTGTTAGAATAATTTAACTAGTTACTAATGGTATCTACCAGAGATAGATAAACCAGAACCAGACCAGTTGCTGTTGAGTCAATTCTGACTCATAGTGACCCTGTGTGTTTCAGAATAGAATTATACTCCATTGTGTTAGACTGGGTTCTCTAGAGAAGCAAAACCAATAAAACTTATATAGAGAGAGAGAAAAAAAGAAAAAGAAATTTATCTTAAGAAGATGGCTCACACACTTACCTGGCAAGTCCCAAGTTCTTGGATCAAACGTCAAGCTGGAGGATTTTCCCAACTCACACAGCTGCAGGGGTTGACAAGCTCAAAGTTGGCAGGCAGTAAACTGGCTGTTGACTCCAACAAATGATGAATCCAAGATCTCCATGCTGAATGGTGGATTGTTCGCTCACGGACAGTTGTAGGCAACACAACAGAATCCTAATCCACAGAAGAGTGTCTCTTTTCACAGGATGTCCATAAATACATCCCTGAAGAAACTCCCTTTCAATGGATTGGCTGCTCAAAACATATACATCTGATCCCATCATGGGAACAACCCACATCGCAATTGCTTAAAACACAGAATTGTGGTCCAGCCAAGTTGATACACAGCTCCAACTGTCACACGCACTGAGTTTTCAATGGCTGTGACATGCTGAAGTAGAACCACAGGCTTTTCTTCTGAGGCGCTTCTGAGTTGATTCAAGCTGCCAACATTTGCACTTAATCATATGCACCACCTGGGAAGTAGATCTCATGATGGGGAGTCTTATCAATTAAAATGAAGTTAAAATTTCTTTTTCTTCCTGAGCAAAATTTCTTTCTGCCCAAAGTCTTATTATGTCAGCACTGATTTACTGACTGTTGTTGCAAATATTGACTAAATTTGTTAAGCAGGGATCCATGATGAAATAAAAAATTCCATGAGAAACTAACATATAAGTAGAATGCAAAAAACCAATGTCAAGATCATTTTCTAGTCTCAGGTAGATTGTGACTTTAATATAGAGAAAAATTTTGGCTATTTATATTACTGGAAATAGCAATTTCACAGCTTCTTTGGCATAATACAAAAAGACTATTCTAAGTGACCTCTGTTCTAGCAGCAAATTGGAAATGCTCCCACTTCAATGGGATTAAAGCAAGTAAATAAACAAACAGTCCATTCCCATCTATAGGAAGCAAACTGCATCAACAAACTGATTTTTTTTTTTTTTTTTTGAAGATAAAACAGCTCTTCTTTTGTTTATTATTTTCTTTAATGGTTTTAAAGACTCCAAACCCAGACTCTTGCAGCACTTGACCAGGGGTGGGATACAGGCAGGTGAGGCGAAGGACATCACTATGGGCAGGGGCTCTCAGGCTGTGTTTGGTGGGAAAGTAGACTGCTTCTGCTGCTCAGGCCACTGGAACAGCAGGTGAGCTAGGTGCACTCTGCTCCCTCCACACCCTGCCACTCTTTTCTCTTGCTTGGCTCCCACCTCAGCCTCTCAGCAGCCACTGGGGCTGGCTCCTGTTTCCCCAGCCTCTGTCAACAGCTCCAGCAGCAAGAGCAGAAGCAGTGGCAGTGGGCATGAGGACAACCAGAGTGCGCTCCCATAAAGTTTTAAAATGGTGTTTGCATAACTTACAAATCATAAAACATCCTATTTCACAGAATATATCATGGACATTAAACAACACATACTTATAATTTAAAATGTTGACATAAAACCAAAACAACCAAACCCACCATTGAGTCAATTCTAACTCATAGTGACTCCACTGGATTTCCAAGGCAGTAAATCTTCAGGGAAGTAGATTGCCCAGTCTTCCTTCTGTGGAGTGGCTGATAGGTTTGAATGGCCAACCTTCTTGTTAGCAGTCAAATGCCTTAGGCACCGCTTCACCATATACGGTGAAATTTACTCTAGCAATATGTGGGCAGTCTATATCTACTAGGAAAAAAGGTGAGATGTGAATTTATTACATTAGCCAGGTTTCAGATGTCATGTCCAAACAAGTAAATTGACAGAGGATTATATAAACATTTTCCAGAGCAGTAACCATAGGTGAGCTCTATATGCAACATAACCCAAGTCAAAATACCTATAGGAATTTTGAATCAGACTCACAGAATATGTGAGTGTTTCAAAACAATTGATTCAATATGGTAACAACCAGCAAAACCAAGGATTTTTGCCTGGGCAAAACAGAGAGGAGATTAATAACAATGTAGAATCTGATTTTAAGAAGAATGAAATGAAAGATAGTTTTGATCTCAGCATACATAAACATGGTTGGATTATGCAATTTTAAAAATGTAACCTGTTCTTGCTGGTGAGAAGTAAAAGAATATCTTGTGACAGTAAGTGAACTCAACCAATTAAAGTCATATTTTGCTAGAAAAGATTTACTGGTGTACTGCTCCTGTTTTCAAATACTATTCACATAGTGCCTAAGGCATCTGGACTGCTAACCAGAAGGCTGGTGGTTCAAACCCACCAGCCACTCCTCGGAAGGAAGGTTGGACAATCTATTTCCATAGTGATACTGCCTCGGCAACCCAAGGAAGGGTCGCTATGAGTCCAGGCCGACTCGACAGTACGTAACAACAACATGTTAGATATGTAGGTAAACATAATTGACAGTAGGTTCCCATATACATTTTTTACAAAATAATGGATTGCTTTTCATATTTCTGAAATTAAATCTTAGTCATCTGACCTCTTTTGAATCACTCTATTTTTTTTCTCCCCCAGTGGGTAGATTTTTCGGTATGTCTTTTGTCCCCTATTTTTGTACCAATCTAGTTGTTGCTATTTCAGTTCTCATTCTCTCTGGCATTTTACCCTCTTCTTGAGTTGGGATTCCACAAATGATGTCTTTCTCTGAGTTGGAGTAAAGGGCTGAAGACAAACTGATAAACCTAAGTACAGCTCTTAAATGTGGCGTCTCATCTGCAGAAAATGAGGGTATGGGAAGTGGAATAATAATTGCTATCAGTGATGAAAAGCAATCATTTTTATAATTACTCAGTAATAAACTTTAATATGCTTTCTCATGGAAGAATAACAATGGAGTCATTGACTAATGTTGGTCTTTGACCCAGTGGTCAGAAAACTGCACTAAATGGTGCCTAATGACCTTAGGGAGTTAACAATCCCCAAAAATGTGGGCAATTTACTCTCTTCTCAGAGCTCATTGTTCTTAAAGGTTTGGGGAATCAAGATTTTTTTTTTTCATTTATTTATCTCTAATTTTGTGTGATGCCCTTTGCCCTCCTATGGTGCTCAGTGACCTGGCAATGAACAAGGAGATGGGATAAAGTATGCTACTGTGATTAAAGTGAAAGAAAATATAGCAGAGCCAGTACCAGTTAGCCATGGCAGAAAGGGGCAAGGGCATTGTGGAGATGCTTGGCAGGGGGTTCAGAGTACGGTAAAAAGGACTGAGGGCAGTTGCAGTTCAATGAACAAGCTGGGCCAAGCTTGTTTAGGTGAGTTCTCGTGTGCTACATCTCTAGAGTATGCCAACAGAGTGAAGAAGCTTCTTCCCACAAGCAGATAGATAAAATCTGTGTGGCCTCTCTGAAACCAAGAGATTTTGTTTCAGCCGGTAGGGATCATGCTGGTGGCTTTGGCCTCTAGTTGAGTGCAGCAGAATGTTCTTGAGTAGCTGGCTGTTTACTTTATCATTTGCCACAGTGTGTATTGCCACTGTATGAGAAAATCTTTTCTGGTTAAAATAAATGCTTACAAAGCAGCATTTTGTATCTTTTCCCATCTTTGAGGAATTTGTCACATCTTAATCTAAAATCCCTTGTTGCCTTAAGTTTTTAAGACCAAACACATTATACTTCTAAGGGCATGTTGGGTCTTGTCCATCATCTTTTTTTTTTTTTTTTTTCCACTCTTAAAACCATGTTTATTTATTTTTCTATCAGAATATGCATGACTTTGCTCTGACATCATTTTCCTTCTCCCAAGATAGTCTGAAGGATCAGATATTGGATCTCAAGAGGTTTACTTCAACAAACTATTTTAAGAATGCAAGAAGAAAACGTTTGACTAGTTCTCTTTTGTTGATTTGCCCTAGCAAGTGAGTTTGGCAATAATTGCACCTTACAATCCCAACTGGGAAATCAGTTTTTAGTAGTATGAAAACTTGTAATTCCAAATTTATCCTACACTAAGGATCATGAATATTTTATAAATAGGAGTCTGAGGGTACCATGCAATTATAAATTTCTTATCATTTCTTCATTTGTAATTGTTTCTCATTTTTGTTTACCTGCTGTATTTGTATTCTGCGAAACTTTAAAATGTTCCTAACAAAATAGTTTTAGAAAGTTTGATTTTATGATGTCATTTCAAGATACCGTGAGAGGATGAAGTTCCAAATACAGGAGGCGATGTGTTGAGAAATCACAATTTTCAGCTGCTTCTTTCTATTAAATCTGACTAGGACAGAGGCAGAGGTATTCACAAAATTGCCTATAATTGAAATCTGGGATGTTTCAACAAGTCAAGTCATTCTTTCTATCTAGTCCCTAAGTTTGTTATTAAGTATTATAAAATGGAAAAAGCTCTAAGCAAAATGTTAAAAAAAAAAAATCTACCTTGGGGTATTTCAAATGTATTTAAAAGTCATTGGATCACAGAAATTTAGGTTTAGAAAGAGTCACTGAGTGTGCTCTCCTATACAGATCAGATGCCCCTAACACATAGAGTAGCTTTAACATACTTGAAAGGTGACTCATATTCCCTGAAGGCAACACATTCCTTATTGGTATGATAGCTAATAAGAAGTTATCTTTACTGAAGGAGCACTGGTGGCATAATAAAGCACTCTGCTGCTAACAGAGTGATTATCAGTCCAAACCCAGCTGCTCCACGGGAAAAAAAAAAACCTGGTGATCTGCTCCCATAACATTGGCAGCCTAGGAAACCCATGCGGCTATTCTATTCTGTGACATGGTATCATTATGAGTCTAAATCAACTCAATGGTGCATATACAACATGTTTGCTAAATGAACTAAAAATTATTCCCTTATAGACTTACTTGGTGTTGGTCTGCCCTTTCCATATATGAAAGCTGTAGGTCATCCTTATTAATCTTTATCAATGTTTAGGCTAAAAACAATTATATATATAATTTTTTTTTTTTTTTTTGGCATGGCTTTCAGATACTTTCCCATTTTGGTTCTCTGGTTGCATTCTTTATAATATAGAATGTTCATAATTAATCATGTTGGTTTCTTGATGTTTTTAACCATCTGTTATGTGATGTTCCACTTGAGAAAGTTAATTATCTCAAATGATAAGTGGTGGATTAGGAGCTCTGGTGGTGTAGTGTCTAAGGCATTTGACTGCTAACCAGAAAGCTGGTAGTTCAAACCCACCAGCCATTCCTCAGAGGGAAGACTGGGTAATTGACTTCCGTAGAGATAAAGCCTTGGAAACGCAAGGAGGGTTCACTATGAGTCAGAAATGACTTGATGGCAGTGAGTTTGGTTTTGGTGGTTTAAGCGGTAGAGTATTACAAAAACCCACTGCCATCAAGTTGATTCCAATTCATAACTACCTATCAAACGCTATAGGATTCCCAGGGCTGTAAATCTCTACACAAGCAGACTGCCACATCTTTCTCCCATGTAGAAGCTGGTGGGTTCAAACTGCCAACTTTTGGTTAGCAGCCACTTGCTTTAACCACTGCACCACCAGGGATCCTTGGTAGAGTAATTCTATTTGTGCATAGTGCTCCATGGCTATGATTGCCCCCCATCCCCAAACTGAAGCTGTTCTCATGTTAAAATAAAATGCACATCTTCTTTAATGAATTCATTTCTACTTCTAGGAAAATAACTCAGAAAATAATCTGAAATATCACATTATAATATAAAATAGATTTTTAAGTATAAAAATATATGTTGTTGTTGTTATGTACCGTTGAGTTGGACCCGGTTCATAGTGGCCCCTCCTTGGGTTTCCGAGGCAGTATCACTATGGAAGTAGATTGCCCTATCTTCCTTCCAAGGAGTGGCTGGTGGGTTTGAACTACCAGCCTTCTGGTTAGCAGTCAAGTGCCTTAGGCACTATGCTACCTACAAAAATATATAGATATAAATTATTTATATGTTTAACAGTAGGAAATATTTAAATAAATCCATGGTACTATGGTTAAGCTCTTGGATGCCAATTGAAAATCAGTGGTTTGAACCCACCAGCTGCTCCATTGGAGAGAGATGAGGCAGTTTGCTTGAAGGTTTCAGTCCTGGAAACCCTATAGGGCGGCTCCACTCTGTCCTATAGGGTTACTGTGAGTCACAATTTATTTGGCAATGGGTTTTTTGGTTTTATGGAATTAAAATTTCCTTCTGTGGGATATTATGAAGCCATGAGAATGATTATGTTATGTGAAAAAAATATTATATGGTAACAATGACAAGAAATATAAAAATATATATGATGAATGGACATGCACACAGAGACATATATACTCTATTCATTTTTTAAAAAAACTAGAAATAAAAACATCAAAATTATAGTTGTCTTGGTACAATATAATATTTCCTTTTCCTTTTACATATTTTCCACATTTTTGTAATTAGCATATATTAATTAGAAAAAATGAAAGACCTCAATTTTTAATTTTGAAAGGCTTTTCTATGTGGAACAAAATTTTTTTGAGATGATTTTTTGAGTCTTGTCTGGGTAGAACATGGAGCTATTGAGTTTCTATGGTGTCTCTTAAAATTCATATGTTCTGCCACTTTACTTTTATTTCTTGATGGAGTAAAGGAGAGATGAGAGAAAGAAAGAAAGAAAGTGAGTGGTGTGTATATGTACATACATGAAAGAGAATTTGTGTGCACATGTGTGCATGTGAGAGAGAGCGAGGGCTGGAGATTGGATGGGGGAAGGAAGAAGGCAGACTGGGTGGCAGAAAAGACAAACTAAAGCTGATTGCAACAGCTGCTTTTCTTATCTGAAGGTTTTAACTTGACTCTTGTTCACATCCCAGGTGACCAGCTAATAAAAATAATTTAAGCGTTAACCAAACAAGAGCAATTTATACTGTGGAAATTGTAGTCTGGCACTTGTATCAGCCCCATAAACAAGGTTTCTGAAAATTCTTTAGGGGAATAAAACTACCAAAGACATACAATTTAATAATGGATTTTTTCTCACCTAATTTCCCTGCTTCATTCAACATCAACATCCAAATCTTGATGCAAATTTATTAAATTCCAGGCTTCATTGTTGGGTTTTCCATGTTTTTTTTAAGCAACTCTAAAATTATATATTTTTCCTCTTCATGTGAAAATCTTTTTAAAATTTAGGTCTTAATCTTAATTATTACCATAAATGTGTAATTATCCAATAGACTTAGTTTAAACAGATGTAATTCATCTTTGAACTAAAGTATCTATTGTACACTTCAAAATTGTACTTTTCTTGGAAACAGGGTATCTTGAAATGGAAATATCTCACAGAATGGACAAATTTTAATATTTTTTCATCTCCATTGAATCAGAGCAGAAAATAATTTGCTAAATGAAAAGCTACTGTCATCTAACATATTGTACTGAATGACCCTGCATATGATGATTAATCAGAAAAATCCGGGCACCAGCTTCACAGCAGTGTCATGCTTAAAATGAACTTAAATTTTTATATTGCCTTGAGGATGCACAGATTGTTTTATTTTAAAGGCTCCCAGCCATCTCCATTATACGGTATAAAGCCTCAAAGAGGAAAGCACATTTTAGTCCTCAAAACATCTACAAGAAGAAGTTAAAATGTGCTGATCAAGCAAATGTTGTTGGTTTGGTTTGTTAATTTTACATTTGGGTTTAAATCACTGTGAAACAAGTATTTAACTATTGGAGTGATTGTCTGGACATTAAAATCTGGATGAATCCTGGGCATCTCTGAATATGTATTTTAAATGCACAAATCTCTTGAAAGTGTTCCTTACTAGAATTGCTAAGAGAGAAATCACTCTGGCATTGGAAGTGTAACCTATAACTAAAAACTCAGACTCAGATAAGTTCTTGGAGGCATATGGGCTTTCATTGGTAAACAACTTATCTTTCTCAGGAACTCAAATGACTGAATTTAGAGTAAGAAATAGAAGGACAAGTCATGTTTCTTTCACATAGCTACTGTGTGAACTTCATTAAATTATTGCACTTTTTGACCTCAGTTTCCTCATTAATGAAATGGAAGTCATAATATTAATTGATCTGTGTAATTCATGGGGCTACTCTTAATATTACATGAGATAATGAATGCAAAAGCATTACAAAGATACAAACAATAGAGAAAATTCATTCACTGTATAAAAGGTGAACTAAATGTTGGGCTACTTCCATAGTGATATCGCCTCAGAAACCCAAGGAGGGGTCGCTATGAGTTGGGTCCGACTCGACGGCACATAACAACAACAATAACAATGTACAATTGTCCTGTACATTTTATGCATATTTGGTAAGGAACAAGAAGACTGGAATTCTGATTTGGAGTTGAAACCAAAACCAAACCTATTGTCATCTGATTCATAGAGATTCTATAAAACAGAGAACTGCCCATAAGGTTTCCAAGACTGCCACATCTTCCTACTATAGAGGGACTGATAGATTTGAACTACTGAGCTTTCAGTTAGCAACCCAGCTATTTAACCACTGCTTCACCAGGGCTCCTTAGAGTTGAAACACCTGCATTCAAATCCAAGACTGCTCTATCATGCAGAGCAAGTAGGTTAGTGAATTTGAGTGTTCTAGTTACCTAGTGCCACTCTGACAGGAATATATCACAAATGGGATGGCCGTAACAAAGAGCAGTTTTTTCTCTTACAATTTGGAGACTTAAAGCCCAAGTTCAAAGTGCCAGGGTCTAGGGGCTGGGTGAAAGCCCCTCAGCCTTGAGCTTCAGCTCTGCCTCCAGCTCCTGGCCCACTGAAGGTAGAGGCTTTTCTTCACTCAGACAGCTGCTGGATGCTGAGACTGCCAAGGCCAAGGTTGACAAGTAAAAAGGTACAGTCCTGATGTTACCAAACCACACAGCAGGCCAGTAATTTAAGTCCATTGTAAGTCCCAAAGTCAGCAGAGCATGGCAGGCTGCTGAACAATGATACAGCTGCATGCAGGGTCCAAGCGTGCCATAAGCTAGAGACCATTCCCAAGGCTTCTGCTTATATACAAGAAGCAGACCACTCAGCGGCTCACAGTAGATTCCACCATGAAGTTGATTACCAGTCCCATCATGGGAAATACTACATCCAGCTGCTCAGCCACTCAACCAGGCCCAGCCAAATTGACACACAAACATAACCACCACATCAAGCCTCCATTTTCCCACCACAATAGTGAAGTTTGGTGGCATAATACCTAAGGTATTTGACTGCTAACCAGAAGGCTGGCGGTTCAAATCCACCAGCCACTCCTGGGAAGGAAGTTTGAGTAATCTACTTCCATAGAGATACTGTCTTGAAAACCCAAGGAGGGGTCACTATGAGCCAAATTGATTCGAAGGCAGTGAGTTTGGTTTGGTTTGATAGTAAAGCTTTGTCTGACATGTTTTCTTTGGGACACATCATCAGGAAGGATTAAACAATAGAAAAGGGCATCATGTTTGGTGAAGTAGAGAGCCAACAAGGTTGCAAGGACAGACAATGGGAGCATGTGAGATCCTTGATAAAATGGATTGGCACAATAGCTACAATGACGAACTAGAACATGCTCATGATTGTCAGGATAATGCAGGACCAGGCAACTATTATTTTCTTCTGTTGTACATCTGTCTCTTGAATCAGAGCCAAATCACCAGCAACTAACAAGACTAAGGAAAAACTCATGCAGGTTCCTAAGAAGCTCTGCTTAGTTCTAGAAAGTAACTTAAGTTGTGACAAAATCTGTTTCAATAGGTATAAGTTATGAAGATAAAATAGAAGTTGTCCAATTTAAGTACACCTTTTGGAGTAAGGGATTGTGAGGATGTCACAGGATGAGGCTGTGTTTCGTTCTGTTGTACATCGGGTCGCTATGAGTTCGAGGCAACTTGATGGCCAATAACAACAGCAATTTGGAGTAAGAAATACTTATTTATGATGCTTACCTATGATGAATCATTTCAAATATTTAAGAGCAAGCAATATATGTAAGTGGACCTGAAATTAGTCACTATTTAGAAATGTTTTTGCAAATATGCAAGGGTTGAACTTAGCAATTAAGTTCTATTTATTCTTAGCATTAATAAAGTCCTGGATATGTATAAATTACTTATAAATTAATAAAGTCCTGGATATTTATCATTTTAATACCATAGCCCAATCCACATTATAAAATCAGATAGAAATATTTTATGATATAATATGATAAGCAGTTTGGAACAGCTAAGGGAGACAAACTTGTCTGCCAGTTTGTCATACTGTGGTGGTTCCTAAGACAGACTCAGAAGAAGGAAGAGGCCATTCACTTCTCAAAGAATTGGCCAGTGAAAACTTTATGAACAACAGTGAAACGCTGTCTGATATATTATTGGAAAACTTCATGAATAGCCCTGAAACATTAACTGATATAGTGCTAGAAAATGAGCCCCCCAGGTCAGAAGGCACTCAAAATATGACTGGGAAAGAGCTTCCTCCTGGAGTAACGCAGAACTTAATGATGAAGACAGAGTAGACCTTTTGGAATCTCCATTTGCCGCTGTGGCATGATTCAAGATGAGAAGAAA
>NW_006921754.1:3901969-3925698 GCF_000298275.1 Orycteropus afer afer | reverse complement strand
TGCAAATTTTTAAACAACAGAAATGGCAGATATATAAATGGACTTCACCAGATAGAGTACACAGGAATCAGATTGACTACATCTGTGGCAAGAGGCGATGGAGAAGCTCAATATCTTCAGCCAAAACAAGGCCAGAAGCTGATTGTGGAACAGAGCATTGACTGCTCATACGCAAGTTCAAGTTGAAGCTGAAGAAAGTCCACAATAGCCAAAATATGATCTTGATAATATCCTTCCTGAATTTAGAGACCATCTAAGAATAGATAGAAGCTCTGGTACCACAGTGCCTAAGGCATTTGACTGCTAACCAGAAAACAGGTGGTTCAAACCCACCAGCCACTCCTTGGAAGGAAGATTTGACAATCTACTTCTGTAATGATACCACTGCGGAAACCCAAGGAGGGGTTGCTATGAGTTGGATCTGACTTCACAGCAATGAGTAAAGAATAGATTTGATTAACTGAACACTAATAATTGAAAACCAGAGGAATTGTGGATGATATCAAGAACATCATCCATGAAGAAAGCAAGAGGTCATTAAAAAGACAGCAAAGGAAGACAAGACCAAAATGGATATCAGAAGGGACTCTGAAACTTGCCCTTGAATGGATAGTAGCTAAAGCAAATGGAAGAAATGACAGGATAAAAGAGCTGAACAAAATCTTCTGCTCTTTGAAGAACAGCTTGAGAAGACAAAGACAATTACTATAACAAAATGTGCAAAGACCAAGAGTCAGAATACCAAAAGGAAATAACACACTCAGCATTTCTCAAGCTGAAAGAACTAAAGAGTAAATTTAAGCCTCGAGTTGTGGTACTGAAAGATTCTATGGACAATATACTGAATGATGCAAGAAACATCAAAACAAGACAGACAGAATACAGAGAGTCACTGCACCAAAAAGAATTGGTCAATGTTCATTCGTTTCAGGAGGTGGCATATGATCAAGAACCAATGGTATTGAAGGAAGAAGTCAAAGCTGCACTAAAGGAGTTGGCAAAAAACAAGGCTCCAGGAATTGACGAAATACCCATTGAGATGTTTCAACAGATGGATGCCACTCTGGAAGCACTCACTCGGCTATGCCAAGAGATTTGGAAGACAACTACCTGGCCAACTGACTGGAAGATATCCATATTTGTAGCCATTCCAAAGAAAGGTGATCCTATAGAATGTGGAAATTATTGAACAACATTATTAATATCACATGCAAGTAAAATCTTACTGAAGATAATTCAAAAATGGTTGCAGTGTTATATTGACAGAGAACTTCCAGAGGTGCAAGCTGGAGTTAGAAGAGGATGTGGAACAAGGGATACCATTGTTGATGTCAGGTGGATCTTGGCTGAAAGCAAAGGATAGTTTACTTGTGTTTTATTGACTATGCAAAAATATTCGATTTGTGGATCATAACAAATTATGGATAACATTGAAAAGAATGGGAATTCCAAAACATTTAGTTGGGCTCATGAGGAACTCATACATAGATTAGGAGGCTGTCTGTCATTCAAACAGAACAAGGAGATGCTAGATGGTTTAAAATCAGGAGGGGAGTGCTTCAGGGTTATATCACTTCATCATACTTATTAAAATCTATATGTTGAGCAAATAATCTGAGAAGCTGGACTATATGAAGAAGAACATGGCAACAGGATCAGAGGAAGGTCATTAACAACCTGTGACACAACTTTGCTCACTTAAAGTGAGGATGACTCGAGGCACTTACTGATGAAGATTGAAGACTACAGTCTGCAATATAAAGAAATTATACCTCAATATAAAGAAAACAAAAATCCTCACAACTGGACCAATAAACAGCATCATGATAAATGGAGAAAAGATTGGAGTTGTCAAGTGCTTCTATTACTTGGTTCTACAATCAACACCAATGGAAGCAGCAGTCAAGACATCAGAAGATGTATTGCTTTGGGCAAATTTGCTGCAAAAGACCTCTTTGAGGGGCTGAAGAGCAAAGATGTCTCCTTAAAGACTAAGGTGCGCCCAACTCAAGCCATGGTGTTTTCAATTGCCTCATATGCATGTGAGAGCTGGACAATGAATAAGGAAAACCAAGTAAGAGTTGATGATTCTTAGTTGTGGTGTTGGTGAAAAATACTGAAAGTACCATGGACTGCTAAAAGAACTAACAAATCTATCCTGGAAGAAGTGCAGCCAGAATGGTCCTTGGAAGGGAAAATGGACAGACTTTGTCTCACCTGCTTTGGTCATGTTGTCAGAAGGGATCATTCTCTGCAGAAGGATATCATGCTTGGTAAAGTGGAAGGTCAACGAAAAAGGGGAAGGCCCTCGACGAGGTGGATGGATACAATGGCTGCAATGATGGGCTCAGGTATAGTACAGATCATGAGGCTGCCACAAGACCAGGCAGTGTTTTCTTCTGCTGTACATAGGGTCGCTACGAGTTGGAGATGACTAGATGGCACCTAACAACCTCAACAACGATATGTTAAGTGAAAATTCTTGAAGCTAAAAAGTATCTTCATATTTTACAGCTCTAAGTAATTCCAAATCTAGTTTATTTTTAAATTTTAAACTTTAACTCAATGTCTTTTGTTTGTCTCCAAAAGCTAAAAATCAGATAATTTACAATATTGATTTTTACAGGTCACATTGTGAGCTGAACTTTGATTTTCCAAATAAATTATTTTAGTGTTTTAGTTCTTGTAATGATATTGCTGATGAACACATATGGAGGTCCTTGGTCATGCGCTAGTCAACATTCAAACTCCTAGAACTTTCCCTTGTAGTTGCATCTCCTCATATGCAACAAGATACAATGATTTTGCATTTTGCATGGTTTACAGGAAAACACAATGAAGTCCTTGGTTGCCTAATACAGATAAACAATTCAGTTTTCATAAATATATAGTCACTAAAAATAATAAACTCACTGACATCGAGTCAGATCTGACTCATAAGGACCCCTGCTTGGGTTTCTGAGGTAGTATTACTACGGAAGTAAATCGCCCAACCTTCCTTCTGAGGAGTGACTGGTGGGTTTGTACAGCCAGCCTTCTGGTTAGTAGTCAAATGCCTTAGGCACTAAGCCACCAGAGCTCCTACAAATAACAGATTAAGATTAAAAAAATTCAAATAAAAGTGAACCTTCTGAGTCAATATTTATTCATTCAATTTCAAACCTGGGTTTTTTTTTGAAAAGTTATGTTGTAACATGCTATAGAAATCTACTGAGCAAGTAGTATGGTGAATGAATATACAATAAATCATACTTTTCTGACATCCTCACTCTTTTATTAGGTAAGTTACCTAGGATAAAACCATGTTTTAGGTATGATTTAGAACATGGAGATGAATTGTCATGTAGATTTATAATAGCTATTATTTTAGGTAAAATCTATGAGTGTTTAAATAAAAAAAAAAATTCAAATCAAAACCAGTTGCCATGGAGTCAATTCCAACATATGGAAACCCACGTGTTTCAAAATCAAACCATGCTCCATAGGATTTTCAAAGGCTATACTCTTTTAGAAGTAGATCTGTAGGGCTTTCTTCCAAAAAGTCTAAATATCTCTATTTTTTTTTTTAATTTGATGGTCTTAAATTCTCATAGGGTTATTGAACTTTGAAAAAGCTATTTCTAAGTGTTTAAAATTATTTTACTCCATTCAGCATATTTCCAAAATTGATCACAGTTAACAAATAAGAAAAAAATAATAATTTTAGCAATTTAAACTATCTACCAGTGTTTTTCTGCTGCTTTCTAATTTCCTTCTACTTGATTGTCCAGGAAAGCTTGTTAGGTATGGAATGAGGAAAAATCTCTAGCAAACTTCCTTCATAAACATTAAATTGATAATAATAATCCATCAACAACTACTCAGTTATGCTTGAGGGAAATAACATGGTGAGAAGTGTTGCTCTACATCCAGTCAAGAGACACAATACTTAAAGTTAGTAAGTGATGATATGATTGGAATTGATACAATGCAGTAAGAAATAACAGAAGAAAAATATAATCATTTTGTTATTTGTTGGGTAAGTTTATTATTAGTTAGTTCACTGGGGACAGGATTGAAATATTATAAAAGCATAAACCTTGATCACAACACTGACCATAGCCAGATGTAACTTTTATCTTTATTCATCTATTACTAATATTTCACAAATAAGAATATAGATTCAAGATGGTTTGGTGGACATTAGCTGGATTAAGGTAATCAATGTTAGATGAAGACTGAGTTGCTTCCTGAAAAATACATGTAATTTGATTGAATAAAAAGAGAGTCGTGTCAATCCTAGGAGAGTGGAGAATGAAATTGGGAGATAGACTATCAGATAGAAATGAGGATGATGAGTTTGAGGGATGGTGAGGAAACTGGCTTGGTTTAAGCTAAGTCTTTATGTTTAAGAATTTAGATCAGTAGGAAGAAAGAGTGCAAATAATGAAGGCCATCTGAATTCCTGGACTTTAAATCTAGTAGGTAGCTATTAACGCAATTGCTAGTGCTCTTAGCATTGATAAGTAGAAGGTGTCATACAGCAACAGCATGGAGTCTGCTTAAATAAAAACAAAGGAAGTTTATGGAAGCAAAGAGACAGTCTGAACTGGAAAGACTCAAATACACAGAGTGAAGATGGCCATTCTGCGGGACAATAAGGAAGAAAACATTTTTGTTCAATTGGAGTAGGAACTAAACTTTAGAAAATCATAATTGAGTGAAAGACAATCAGGGGAGTCAAAGGTGGGCTATCTAAAATCGGAAACTTAGGATGGGTGGATAACACATAAGTGAGATGACATGATTGGTTAACAACGCAACACAATGCACTGTCATGGAGTAGTATCTGACTCATAGCAACCCCTTCTTGGGTTTCCAGGGTGGTATCATGATGGCAGTAGATTGTTCAACCTTCCTTCCAAGGAGTGGCTGGTGGATTTGAACCACCAACCTTCTGGTTAGCAGTCAAATGCCTTAGGTCCTATGCCACCAGAGCTCCTGTTGTTGTTGTTGTTGTTGTTATGTGCCGTCGAGTCGGCCCCGACTCATAGCGACCCCTCCTTGGGTTTCCGAGGCAGTATCACTATGGAAGTAGGATTGCCCAACCTTCCTTCCGAGGAGTGGCTGGTGGGTTTGAACCGCCAGCCTTCTGGTTAGCAGTCAAGTGCTTTAGCCACTATGCTACCAGAGCTCCTACCAGAGCTCCTAGGGTACATAATTGCAAGCGTACAGGTTGTGCTCTTCAGTTTATTACAGGGTGGTCACAGGACAATACCAGGAGAGTTTTTTGGGGGTAATCTGATATAAAAATTGTTTTCTCAATCATCTCTCTTTATAAAGGTACTTTGAAAAGATTTATTGATATTGCTGTGCATCAAGACCCTTCCAGTATAAGCTATCAAATCTTGCATCTGTTTGACCACAGTGGAAAGACCTTTTGGGAACAGATTGGGATATCCTGCATAGGCCAGACCTCCGAGAAAAAGAATGTCTCCTTTAGGGTTAGGTTAGCATCAAGTTTAGAGGAACTGCTGTTGGACAGCAGCTTTAAAATTCACTAGACTCATGTCAAGATTTTGAAATGGAGTTCAGACTTTGATATCAGACTGTTCTATTTACATACACAAAGTGCCTCTGATTTTAAGCTCTCATACACTGTTGTTGTTGTTGTTGTTATGTGCCGTCGAGTCAAACCCGACTCACAGCGACCCCTCCTTGGGTTTCTGAGGCAGTATCACTACAGAAGTAGGATTGCCCAACCTTCCTTCCGAGGAGTGGCTAGTGGGTTTGAACCGCCAGCCGTCTGGTTGGCAGTCAAGTGCCTTAGCCACTATGCTACCAGATAATTCTGCTGACTTTTTTACTTCCTTCAAGAGACCATCACGCATCCAATCTGCTAACCAGATTGGTGATTCAAACCCACCAGCTATTCTGCAAGAGGAAGATGGTACAATCTACTTGTGTAAATATTTACTGCCTTGGAAACCCCATGGGGGTTGCTATGAGTCAGAATTGACTTGATGGCAGTGTGTTTTTTTTTTTTTTTTTCCTTGTTGTTTGTTTGTTTTTCTTCTTTTTTCTTTTTAATGGATGTAATCATTGAAACCACCCTAAGTCAGAGAAATAAGCATATCTCTGAGGCTAGACCAAACATTGTTCTGAATTATTTTAAACAGAATCATAATTCTGGTGATGGTATGTGGGGAGTGAAGAACTCAATTTTTCCTTTGTTTCTGATTCCAGAGAATAGCCCTTGGACTTCATGGGGGTATCTTTGTTTTTCTAAAATAGCAACACAAACATGTGCAAATGAGTGAGGGCTACACAGATCACACCTGGCAGTTAACCCTGAAAGAGAGGGCTACAGATGCAATCAACCATGCATATTCATGGAGTCAGTAAGTCTTGACTATGCAATGAGGCCCCAATCATGAACATGCATGTTAATAAAAGACCATGAACAGTTGGACTTCCTGGATTGGAGAGAGGATAGCACATCCCTGAGAACAATGGGAAGTTTTATGCCCAGACCTCTCCCAGAGTGACCCACACTCCCTGTGTGTCTCTTCATTCATATCCTTTCTGGTTATAATAAATGGGCAAGTGTAAATGTAAATATTGATGTCCTCCCTGAGTTCTGTGAGTCTTTCTAGCAAATTGTCAAACCCACTGTAGGCAAGGAGAGCCAACAGAGAGGCTGGCGTTTATCTATTTGGCAGCATGGACAGAGAAATGCTAACTTGTGAAGACCCAGTTCTGGGTTGCTGGGAGACCAGAGAAACACTGTGCAGACAGTTGATCTAAAAGTTTGGAGTCCTTTTAAGTTGTAAGTTCTAACCTGAATTAGGTGGTCAGGGTCAGAGAAAGAAAATGCCTTATAGATGGCTGATGTCAGGATGATGAAGTGGGAAAGTGAGAATATGAGTTATCTTTGCATTTTGGGGATTGCTCTTATGTAGATTTTTATTAACACAACATGCATCTCAAAGAGAAAGAACCCAAGTACTTTAGAGAGGTTGATAGGTAGACTGTGGAAAAAAGGACCCTTCTTTCGAGAAAAATAAAATTATCATTATTCCAGAGTCTATTTTGCTTACTACATGAAGAAAGCCAGCCTAAGCCATGAAGCTGAGTAGTACAAGGGAAGCAGGGAATTGCAGAAAGGAAGAAATAGCCCTAGCCCACACTGGATGGAACTTCTGGTTCTAACAGTACTAGCAGACAGCAAGTTCTGCTTTGACTTCCTAGTTACATGAAGCAATATATATATTCCTTTCCAGTTTAACACAATTTGACTTGGGAGGCTGTCACACAACTAAAAGAACCCTGTCTATTGCCATTATTTAACCACTGGAGGGAGGACTGAAATGTCAGCAGAAGCACCAACACAGACCATAGCACTCACTGATCACCAGAATTTTTATTTTTATTCATATATTTTTAATATTCCATGAATAAGGACATAAGTTCAAGCTGGTTTGGTGGATATTAGTTGGATTAAGTTAATCAGTTTTGTGCTATTTAAAATGCCTCTGGCCTCTCTGGGTGGCACAATGTGCTAGGCTGCTCACCCAGTGGACTGGAGGTTTGAGTTCACCAGGGGGTGCCTTACAAGGAAGGCCTGGTGATCTACTTCTGAAATCAAGGATCTGTGGAAAACCACACAGACCACAGTTCTACTCTGACACACATGAGGTGTCCAATGGCATCAATTTGATGGTCATTAGTAGCATAGTGTAGGGAAGAATACCTCTAAGATGATGGTGTGAAAATCAAGGAAATGATCACGAATAAGGCAGGAATTCTCCACTTAGCTAGCCAGATAAATGGATCCAAGAAAAAGTAGTCTATTTACAGAATTGCCTTTAGTCCTCACATTGTTGCTAGACAATTATATTATTTTAAATAAAGCTTCAAGTTTTAGAAAATAAAAATATGAGCTTTATATGCCACACAAAACTGAAATTAGGCATGCAGGTAGTTAAGTAAAATCAACATCTACCTGTGCACATCTTGGCTGTATACACACTATCACCACATCCAATAATTTCAATGAGACCATTGAGAGGTTGGGGAGGAAATGTCAGTCAATCTGGCTAATTGGAATCAAACAAAATGACTATTGATGGAACTTTTCTCTTTTGAATGGGTAGTTGTGTCACTAAGATAATAGCAAAAAAAAAAAAAAAGAAGAAGAAGAAGGAGCAATTTTCAATGACAAAATATATAAAATTCCACATTTGCAGATCAGATTGGAACATTTAGGAATGAGATTTTGATTTAAAGTGAGCTGGGCCTCAGGTGCTTTGGATAACATATACATGTGTTCCTACAAACAGTTTTCACACTCTATAGTGCTTATTGTTGTGAAAACACATGATAGGTGTCTTGAGAAATATTTCAATCCAGGTTGAAAAACACCTCCTAATGCCTAATGTGCAACTCAACTACTGAATGCCGGTGTTACCGTTACAATGGAATTTGATACCAAGTGTGGAAAGATCTGCTTTGGGGATGGGGGTTTGGAGCTGTCACAGGGCTGGATCCTTTGGCAGTGATGAACAGTTTGGCAATGAGGGTCTGTTGTGTGGGGGTGAGAATCCAAACACTGTGTCAAATGGCTAGCTGCTCTTTCGGTGACCCCAAAATATACAGCAGCCCTAGAGTAGAGAGAGAGAGAGAGAGATCATGGCAGAAGAGTTGCAACCCTTACCTTTGTACCAAGACATGTATTCTTTTGTTGCCTGCCCATTGCTCTCCTACATTCCATTCTTCTATGAAGAAATTCTGGTAGTATTATTTAAAGTAACAACAAAATAACCCCAAGAAAAAAAATATATAAATGAATTTAGTAAGAGTACAGATTCAGGAGTTACTGAATCTGTTAAGAAGGTATCTTTTTTTTTTAGCTGAAAAATACAACTTGAGGGATACATACCTTACTGAAATGTGGTTTTTTAAAAGAGCTCTACTGTGATCCAACTGTCATGTAAAAGCAGATGCATGCCTTAAAAACTGATCTCAACTCAGCTTTGTGTAAAAACAGAATTGAAAAAACAACATCCCCAGGAAAAAATCTATAAAGAAGAGCTAATTCCAGACTCTAATGTGTTTCTATTTATTGGCTTGAGGTCGGTTAGTTATGAGATGTCTTGGATACTGTGTCCATAATAGGTACACGTCCAGAGCAATGTCATTCATGTGGAGACAGAAGCACCTGGCCATGAACTCCCTGTCAATTAGTGTGACCTTGGGAAGTTACTTAACCTTGGTTTCTTAAAATGGCACAATAATATCTACCTGTAACAGTCATTGTGAAGATTGAATAAGATAACATGTACGATGTCTGATACTCAAGAAACCATGAATAGATTTCATGACCAGGCCTTTCCCCACTATTCACCTTAGTACAGCTTTATGATTATTATTAATTTGGTTAATGTTGAGGTAAACTGTACTTTTGTCAAAATATATTGTCTTTTAGTATAATGTTGCACAATTTATTTATAAATATCTCTCAATAGACTTTCAAAAGTTAATGAATGCATAAATCAAGTTCAGCCTCAACAACAAAGCAACAAAAACAACAAAAAGGAATAAATATTTTGTGGGCTAAGCATCTTATTCATCAAGGTCCCTTTATTAAAATATGTGTCTGTAAATTAAGTTTAGTATAAATTGTAGCTTAGTTTCAAATGTTAATGAATCAAGTACAAGACTCACATGGCTGCATAAAATCCAGAAAATGTCTAAAGTGGATGTTGGCTCACATTATCTGGACCGTTGCCTGAGTTCTACAAAGCCAAAGCAAAGAGAGAGCTCAGCCAAAGAAAGCCTAAGTGCATAAACATGAAACTACTGAACTCTAAGGAAATAAGTAAATGAGTCCAATACTGATCCAGAAGCTCCCTGTCCATCTTTATCAACATATTTATCTACTGCTCTAAGCTGATGTCTGGTTTGTGTGTTTTTCAGAAAATATTCTTTTACGAATTGGTTAAAATTATTATATGTTTATTGATATCACACTTTATTCCTAAGGAGGAGTAAATAAACCTTGTCTAGTGAAAGAAATTCAACTTTCTTTCTTTCTTTTTTTCAGTAATAGTTTTTGTTCACTTTCCAAGCTGAGATTTGTAGTATTGCATCCACCAACTCCTTTGTCTGTATGTAGAATTGAGGGGATCCACAACATTTCTAAATTTTAAATTTTATTTTTGCCACATTCTAGATGAAATTATCCATAAGGTTTTCATTAGGTGATTTTCAAAAGTAGATTGTCAGGACTTCCTTCCTAGCCTGTCTTAGTCTGGAAACTCTGCTGAAACTTGCCCAACATGAGTGACCCTGCTGGTCTTCGAACCCAGTTTCCAGCATCACAGCAACACAAAAGACATCGTGGTATAACACACTAACAGATAAGTAGAGGGTCAAGAAAAACAAGAGAAGCCTTCAATGAGATGAGTTGACACAATAGCCATCACAGTGGACTGAAACATATCAACAGTCATCAAGTCAGTGTAGGATAAGGCACCATTTATTTCTGTTATAGATGAAGTCACCGTGAGTCAGTGACAAGTAACAACTACATGAAATTTAATGTTTTCTTGAATTACGCACATGGTAATATCACATTTTTTATTATGTACTGTTTGATACAGGTATGTTGAAATATTGCTTGTGGCCATGATTACTTTGAAGTTATGGTAATTATTAAACTGTCAAAGGGCTGTCCAGTGTAAAATAAGGAAAAGATCTCCTGCAGAAAACTTGTATACTTGGATGTGTTTTAATTCATAAAATATCTGTAAACTTAGTGAATATGTTTCCATATCATTCTCTCTTCTGACATGTCTTTCTTTTTAAGTGCTATCCAATTTATTCATACATACAGACCATAAGTATTTATTGAAAACAATCTATGTCTAGTGTGAGGTGCTAAAATTATAGGGGAACACAAAACAAACAGGGTGGCTCTCCCTTAGAGCTTCATAGGAGAAAGGACAAAAGTATACATGTGTGTGATTATAAACTGTGATAAATGCTATAATGAAAATGTATGTGCTGCATTTTAGTTGAGGAGAGAGAGAGAGAGAGAGAGAGAGAGAGAAGGGAGTTTTTCTATGCTTTCCCCAAAATAATCTAATCTAATCCTTTAGCAATTCCAATTCATTTACATTCTCCTTCATATCACAATATATTTCAATAATAAACCCCATGTGTCTAGCAACTGCTTCATTTAAAGTCCTATTTGTGCCTTGAATAGTCTTGATTTTAAGATGATATCACAAGGTTTGATTTTACACTCGCTCGCTCACTCATTGCCATCGCGTCGATTCGACTCACAGCGACCCTTCCGTGGGTTTCTGAGGAGCTGTCTCCACAGAAGCAGATTGCCCAACCTTCCTTCCGAGGAGGGATTTTACAGTTATGGCAATATTTTCCCTAGGCGACCTGAATGTGAGTTCTTTGACCTTAAAGTCACTCTATCCCATGCAGTGCCCTCCAGCTCGCCACTCAAAATCGGGAAAGGAGAATGAAGAAATCTCAACTATTATTTCCAAACTCAGTCCTCTTCCTGAAGTATCAGAAAGATAAATGGGAAACTTTCTCAGGCTAGCTTCTGCAGGTGAATATAATCACATAAACGAGATTACCATAGTATGATTATATACCAAACAAGAGGATATCATCTTCTCAAACGTTTTCATTTTTCCTCACCATTTACTAACTTCTGAGTTATATGTGTTGATCTCTTAATTATGAAAATGGTATATTTCAATGGTGAATTTTGTATGTTAATAAATGTATGGGAGCTCTGGTAGCATAGTGGCTAAGGCACTTGCCTGCTAACCAGACGGCTGGCGGTTCAAACCCAGCAGCCACTCCTCGGAAGGAAGGTTGGGCAATCCTACTTCCGTAGTGATACTGCCTCGGAAACCCAAGGAGGGGTCGCTATGAGTCGGGGCCGACTCGATGGCACCAAACAACAACAACAACAACAACAATAAATGTATATATTCAAATCTGGCCCCTAATTAATTATAAGCTCAAATGCCTATTAAATGCCTCAGATTTATCATCTTGTGGCTACAGAGCTTTCAGAACTCTAGCATTGGGAAAAGTCATCATTTTCTTCAATGAATTCGTGGTAGTGCTTCTATTTTAGTTAGGAGGGTTGTTTGCTGTGGAATGAGGAGAACCAACAGAGAATGTCAAGATTGGCTTCATTTCCAAATAAGTGACCAATCACTGAACCACTTATCTCTCGTGAGGACATTGGTCCCATTAAGGTCTCTTAAAACTCAGAAATTATTTTAACAGTATTCAAATAAGGTACTGAAAATCTTTGTTAGAAAGCTCATTCTCTCCAAGTATTTTGATTTAGAATATCATACGTTGCTAAGAAATTTATTTTGAAGTCTAGTATAGGATACTCAATCTTATTCAATGTTATATGACCCTTTCCATACATCTTGAGGAGAGATTGTCCCCCTTAGAGGAAAGTTTTTCTTCATAAAGGGCTGACAGGCAGTGTGGTAAAACTAATGCTGTTACTGGTCCCTCTCTGGAGACCAGTTTAACCACACTTGTTTCTATGAGGACCTTCGAGATTGGCCCTGAAAGTATTTTCATTTCCTCCAATAAATGTGAAGAAGAAAGTGTGGAGAAAAGCACGGCTGGAATATGTGTTTTTATTTCAACCCACCTAATAATATAACCTTGTATAAACAATTTTTCACTATTTATTCTGAGTCAGCTTTCTGGAAAATGGATATGAATTATCTGCTAGATAGTTCTAAGAATAAAAGAGTAAGGCTAAAAATCAATAAGCATTAGAGCAAGTTTATAACATTAAATTACTATTATGTAGCCTTTTAGGTAGTGAGTTGTCTGAGTCTCTAACCCTCAAATATACTCAGTATGCTAAGTACTACAAATTATATTTGTAGTAGCATTTATCAAATTAAGAAATCAAAGAAATGGCGTATCTATTTGCTTCTGCTCAGCATGTCATTGAGGGATATCAAATCCATGAAGAAAACAAACAAAAAACTTAGTTATGATGAGGAATATTCATAAGAAGCAATGTGCTTGGCTGCATTTCCAAACCCATCATCTTTGAGACATGGAGATATTTAAGTCTTGAAAAGAAACCAAGTAACTTCATGCAAATTGATTATCATGCAATATCATGTGCTTTTAATAACTTCCTCATGCTGTGAAGTGATACAACAGCTCATCCTTTCTTCATTCATGAGCGCTTGCCATGGGCTCCAGGCACTGGGAGTTCAGCAATGAACAAGACAGACAAAGATCTCTGCCCTCACAATAAATTTCGTGATGAAGCACAAAACAGGTTAAGAGTGGACAGCTCTTAATTATCACAAAATTTCAGTGTCCTTGGTTATATGATTTAGCTACCCCATCAGGGTGTTGTGGGGATTAATTAATTAATGCTTGTAAGGCTCTCTGATTCATAGGTCAAAGGCACTTGTGAGTACAAAGTTGCATTATTAAATATGACCACCTGCAGGCCCCAATGCTTTCTCTCAGAAACACTGTGAGAGATGAGATGCCTTTTAGGAAAGCAAATTTTCTCATGGTTTCCTTCTGCCACCACTGGAAGAAAAATGCAGTATTTCAATGAGAAATATTACCACATTGCTTGTTCTTGAGAGATTTCCAGAAGAAATACCACAAAAATGCTTTTCTTTGAGGATATTCAGACCAAAATCCTTACAGATTGAATATATATCAACATAGCTCACATGAGTCGTACATAGTCTGGTATTCTTGCCATTGCTCTAGAAAGAGTGGCATGCGGAAATCCAAGGCATTCCTTCATTTTGTAGATGACAGAGAGTGATCAGTCAGCTAACACGAGAAGCAAATCCTTCTGCATTATACTAAGCAATATAGAAAACTCCCATATACAAGCCAGGGGGGGAAAAAAAAAAAAAAAAAAACTCAAAAGATTAAATAAAGCAACACCAATTTGAGAACATTTTAAACACAGATGTAGGAGACAAATTTTGTACCTTCCTTCTAAAAGGCCTCTTTGCAATAAAGATTGACATTAGCACCTTGGCAATTTGACAAGAAAAATGTTTATTTCTCCTACCCTTTTCTGTAAACAAAAAATGCTTCATTAATTAGAGCACAAATAATGGCCAACTGTTGAATTAACTGGAATCATCTATAGCAATGGTATCCTAACAATAATGGAGTCCAGCAGTTCGGTTGAGCACCTACCATGTATCCTCCACGTCTTTTTGGCAGTCAGGACTGCCAGTAGGCAGGAAGTGAAGAAAGAGTGGAACTACCATCTGTGGAGACAGGCATTTACACTCCAGCGCTGGCCCTTAGCAGCTACGTGAGGTTAGGAAAGGTTTTTCAATTTTTCTAATCTTTAGCTTCTTAGTGTGCAAGATAAAAAAAAGAAAAAGGCATCTCTGTCATTTATTTTATTTATTAATAAAGTGAATGTCACATAAAAACTGCTCAAAAACTGGTAGTGATGGTGATAGTGCTGCTGAAGAAGATGAAACAATATGGTTATTCAGGGGCTTATACTCAATATGTAGGAATAAAGCAAACCCAAAATCAGATTTAGAAAATAGTGATTATATAAAAAGACTTATGATTTTGATAATAAATCGAGAATTTTGTGAATAGTGAAATTAAACTTGACAAAACCAAATTTTCTAGCAAGGTTTTTTAGACCCAACAGACAAAAAATCTGTTTATTATGAAGTTTGTTCGTTGTTCACTGGATCTTTGTTTTATTTTGTTGTCTTTATGACCATTTCAATAATCCCCTAATTGCTGACTAAGATAATGATAATGTATGAAATTATACTCACAATCCTCAAAAATAGGGCCTGAGATTCTAACTTCAGCTACCAAATTCACTATGACTAACTTCTGAGTGCTCACGAAGAAAAGAACTTGGGTTGAATTTTTCCTGTCTTCTTATGGATGAGCAGTGGTACTTCCAGGAGAACAGAGCATGTTCATTCTCCCCCAAACAGAGAACATGAAACAAGCCAAGCATCTCTAGCGCCCTTGGTAATGCCAAATTATCCAACTTTGGACTGTTTTCTTTAAATGAGATGGCTCTGTGTGTTTTCATTTGAGTAACAGATTACTTACTTTCAACATCTACATAGTCAATTAAAAAGGCAAAACACACTCTCAATTCCTTCTTATATTCATGTTACTAAAAATTCCTCTTCAGGATCTGAAGCTAAACTATCTCTGACCCCAGCCTTGTTAGTGCTGCCACCTACAGGAAGACAAAGTGGTAAAACAATGAGGCATTCATATGAAACACTATGAGTGGGTACCTCCTTTCTCCTGCCCCTATGCTAACTTCATTAGACCACTCTTAACACACGCAAAGAAATAAACACATAGATGTACACATATGCATACACACACACACACACACACACCCTCTCCAGTGTTTTCTTACCCAGACGTTACACGTTCAGATGGCATGCAGTAATTTTTATATACTATGGTTGTGACAATATTTTTATTTTATTTTATTTTTTGGTAGGGTTGCTATGATCAGAATTGACTCTACTGCAACAGTTTTTTTTTTTTTTTTTCGTAAGTCAGCATTCGTAATTGCAACAATCTATTTGGTACAATAGCAGCTACAATGAGCTTAAACATGTGAGTGATTGTGAAGATGACATCGGAGTCGACCACGTTTTGCTGTCGTATGTAAAATCAACATAAGTCTGAATCAACTCTATAGCAACTAACAAACAATAACTTTCTCTCCTATATCCCACTCTCTGCATTTTTAAAAAGCCAAGATGTGTAGTCTCTTTACTGTCATGCGTCTGGATTGAATTTTTATGTCTACTTTTACTCATACTGAAATGTCATGCTGGGCACTCATGTTGTAATTATATAGCGTGGGGAGAAAGGTTGAGTGATGTGGTGAATAAAGCATTGGATTTTTGCCAGGGAGATACAGGTTCCAATCTGACCTGTAGTTCTATACAAAATGAATAGTTTTGGTCTTGTCCCAGGGGGACAGTGGTCTATGTCAGAGAAACCTTTGTATATAATTCAACACAGTAGGGAGTCCTGTTAAGTTGAGAGTTGGGACTGAATTGGCAAAGAGGATTAAATACCTCCTTGATTTAGAGAAAGGAACTCTGGTGGTGGAGTGCCTAAGGCATTTTACTGCTAACCAGAAGGCTGGCAGTTCAAACCCAGCACCCGCTCCACAGAAGGAAGATGGGGCAATCTACTACTATAAAGATTTACTGCCTTGGCAACCCAGTGGAAGTCTCTATGAATTGGAACCGACTCTGTGGCAGTGGGTGTTTTTTGGCTTTACCTGTTGAAGGAGAGAGAGTGAGAAACTTCTTGCTAAGGATTCAGTTCAATAGAAGGATTAAACCAAAGTTTTTTTGTACTTATCCCAGAAAGCAATAACGTCCAATTGCAAAGCCAAGATCCTATATGCATGTTGTTTTCCTTCATACAATTCATATGCTATGCTTTGATACAGAGGCAGAGCTGTTCTCCTCCAAATCCTTAGGCTAATATCACCATTCAAGAACAAACAAACAAAAACCAAGCCTTTTGTCTAAAAAACCAAACCAAACTCACTGCCATCCAGTAGATTTCGATTCTTAGTGACCCCCTTTGGGTTTCTGAGGTGGTAAATCTTTACGGAAGTAGATTGCCAGGTATTCCTTCCGCGGAGTGGTTGGTCAGTTTGAACCATCAAGGGTCAAATGCCTTAGGCACTAGCCACTAGAGCTCCTTAGCCAGCTGTCCAATTCAGTCCAGTTAATGGCGACCCTATTTCGCCTCAGTAGAACAGTGCTCCACAGGGTTTTTAATGGCTGATTTTTTTTTTTTTTTTCAGAAGTAGATTGCCAAACCTTTCTTTCAAGGCAACTCTGGGTAGGATCAAAACAAAACAAAATCCCCTGATTTTTCAGTTAGGGGCTGAGCACTTTAACTATTTGTACCACCCAAGAACATTTAATTCCACCATCTGTGAAGAGAGAAGCCAGGAGTGCCTATTCAGGTGCCTATTCAGCCAAATTGGTTATGGCTTCTTGGAGAGCTTTGCTGAGAAGTCAGAGGTAAAGACAGAGCTTGGCAGAAAACCGTGCCCTGAATAAAATGATGGCTGCCAGAGGTGCAAACAGTTGAGGGAGTACTGCAGATACTACCCATTTTCCCACCTCTGGTCTAGGTGCCATAAAAATAGTACAGAAGGAATTATCTTAAAAATATTTTTCCACTGGAAAAAAAATTACAGGAAATATAGTAATATTGGAAAAGATGATAAAACTTAAATATGTAACACATTTCCATCACCTATAGACAAGAATGGGAATTCTGGAACACTTACTTGTCCTCATGCAAAACCTGTAGATAGACCAAGAGGCAGTTGTTCAACCAGAGCAAGGCAATACTACAAAGTTCAAAATCAGGAAAAGTATGCATTGTGGTTGTATCTTTTCACTATACTTATTCAATCTGTACATTAAGAAAATAATGCATTAGAGTTATATCCTTTCACCACACTTATTCAATCTGTATGCTAAGCAAATAATCTGAGAAGCTGGACTATATGAAGAAGAACACAACATCAGAATGAGGAAGACTCATTAACAACATGTGATATGCAGATGACACAACTTGGCTTGCTGAAAGTGAAGAAGACTTGAAGAAATAACTGATAAAGGTCAAAGACTAGAGCTTTCAGTATGGATTTGCAAAAAGGGCAAGGAGGCCACATGTTCTGACCTCCTCTAATTCCACAAGAGGAAGACAGAGTCATCATCAATAACCCAAGGCCTATTCCTGCCAGGCCAGACATTCTGCCTCCTTTCAGCCCTTTCTCCAACCATTCCTCCCAAAGCACCCACCACCTCTCTTCTGGGTTCAATAATTTGCTGCAGTGGCCACACAGACCTCACAGATTATGGGGTTTATTAGGGAAGCACCAGGTTACAATTCAAATTCAGGAAAAACGCTCAGTCTCTGTCCCAGCACACTGTCTCTCAGCCAAGTCTCTCACAGTCTCTCCCCCAGCAGTGCATGTCCCTCGGTGTCTTACTCAGCAACCTGTGTCTCTTGAGTCTCTTTCCCAGCAGCATGTGTCTCTTTCAGCCACATGTCTCTTGCAGGAGCTAGTCCTTCCTCAGCCAGCAGTCAGAGAGAGAGTTCTGCCTCTAGGAGGCCTCCTTTTGAGCTTGGCAGAGTGGCCAAACTAGCCAGTCACAGCATCAGAACTCTAAGCACCCGAGAGAGAGAGAGAGAGAGAGAGAGAGAGAGAAAGAACCTCCCATAACATTGCGTTGTGCCACACCCAACAGAAATAACCCGGGTGGATAACATTTCCAATCAGGAGCTCCTCAGTTGCTCATTCCACCACTGAGTTTACAATGACTTATGGGTAGAAAAGCCATACTAAGTAATTTACTACACTGCAGGATTACACCTCAATACAAAGACAATAAAAGTCCTAAAAACTGGACAAATGAGCAACATCATGATAAACAGAGAAAAGATTGAAACTGTCAAATATTTGATTTCACTTAGATTCACAATCAATGCCCATGGCAGCAGCAATCAAGAAATCAAACAATATATTATTACATTGGGAAAATCTGCTACGAACAATCTCTTCAAAGTGTTAAAGAGCGAAGATGTCACTTTGAAGACTAAGTTGAGCCTGACCCAAGTCGTGGTACTTTTATTCACCTCCTATGCATGTGAAATCTGGGCCATAAATAAGGAAGGCTGAAGAGGAATTGATGCCTTTGAGTTATGGTGTTTGCAAAGATTATTGAATATAGAATGGACTTTCAGAAGAAGGAACATATCTCTCTTGGAAGGACAGCCAGAATGTTCCTCAGAAGCAAGGATAATGAGACTTTGTCTCATTGTCTTTTGGACATATTATAAGAAGTGACCAGTCCCTGCAGAAGAATATCATGTTTGGTCAAGTAGAAGGTCAGTAAAAAAGAGGAAGAACCTCAGTGAGACGGATTGGCACAGTGGCTGCAACAATGGGCTCAAGCAACACTTGTGAGGATGATGCAGGACTAGCCGGTATTTTGTTCTATTGTATATAGGGTCACTATGGGTTGGAACTAACTCAGTGTCACCGAACAGCAGTAACATAGACAAGTAACCAATTCTATCTGGCAGAGTTTTGAGTGAAAACAGAATTGTGGGTTTTATCCATTTAGATGCATTGAGAAAAGCTGTAAGTAGAGGAGTTTGGAGCAAGAACATGAAACCACATTCATATTTAAGGCCCGTTTACTATTTGCCAGCTCTCTGATATGCCTAATTTATTCACACTGGCATACCTTGTGAGACTATAGCTTGAGACTGGCTCATACTCTGCAAGACTTCCTGTCTGAGATAGTAATTATTTGAGTCTCCATGCCTCTGGTACTGACATCTTGTGGCTACTGATTTGACTTCCTGCCTGGTCTGATTTGCCTTTTTCAGGCCTCTAATATGTGTATATTCTCCAGTTCTGGAGTCCACATGAGTTTTTCTTGGCAATATACTGCGAATTGTTAGCATTTCTCCTGTTGTCCAGTGGCCCATACTATTGCAATCCAATCAACTCCAGTGAATGACAATCCTGTGGGTGTCAGTATAGAGGTCTGCTCCACAGGATTTTCAGCTGGATCATCTTTCAGATCTAGGCCTTTCTTCCAAGGGTGTTCTGGGTGGACTTGAACCCCCATCCTTTTGATTAACATCCAAGGATGTTAACTATTTCTACTGCACAAGACTCCCCACTTGCCCAGAGTTGATTACTTTCACAGAATCATTATTCTGTTCTTGTGCATAGGCCCAGTCACCTGCTATGTACACTGTGAGGGCAGCGTGTGATCAAGTGGGAAGAGACAGTCACTCTAGCAAGAGAGAGACGTCAGTAAAGATGTAGAGGCAAAAATAGAAATAGGTATAGAGTAAATCAGATTAGTAGATTAGCCTGGCAAATGTACTAATGGAGAGCACAACTCAGAGGTAAGATCTAAGGGGAAATGTTCTGTGTGGTCTCCTGTAAAGTTCAAGCAGACAATTAAGGAATGCTTTGTTCTACTGTGGGAAATAGAGGCTACAATGAATTGTTTTTCTCAAGAAACTTGGAAACTTGTTGCATTAATGAACTGCCAAAGGACTTTCTGGGGAAAGTAGTGGTATAGTGTCAGGGGGACAGTGAGAGTAGGGAAAGGAGGTGTGATCAGGGAAATAAAAAAACCACATTTGGTAATACGCCATGCTAATTCTATACTAAAATCCCCTGGGGGTCTGGTGACCCTTAATACCATCCACTCCCAAGTCTCTCGATGCTTATTCTAATGGCAATTAAACTCAGTGTGTGTGTGTGTATATGTGAGTGTGTGCGTGTGCGTGTTTTAATAAAGTAGGCTTATGTGAAATTGTTTCAGGGGGAAAAAACATCTCCAGAGCAACACAGATTTCATTCCCAGGACCCTTCTTTTTTCCTCCGAAATAAAATAAAAGACCCTGACTCTAAGGTCCAGTTTGAGAATGCCTGGTTTAAGCCCTGCTGTTAGGACCTCATACTTTCAGAAATTAATCGGGACAATCGACTTGCCAGGAAGCAGCGGAGCAAAGCAGTGATGACTTTAGTTAAACCCTAATTGTTTCTTACTTAATGCGTATGCATACAAAAGTGCCCGAATCTTATTCCTTTCCTAACCATAAGGTTCTGAAAAGTCAGAAAGAATCAGATATTCTCTTAAAACACTCAAACACTGTAGGTGTGTGTTGATGGATGAAGTATGCAGTAAGCAAGCGATTCTCCTAAAAATAGTTCTAAAGAGGTCAAAGTATGTTCTTCCTTAAGAAGCTTATTCATAGAAATCAAACAAGGCAGGAATCAAGTCATGTAAATATTTCACGAGTAAAGAATGATTTTTTTTTTTTTTGTCCATTAATTCAACTTTCAAGGCATTATTTATATAGTTGCTGTTCATTTTTGGTTTGAAACTACTTTTTAAAATGATCTTAAAAAAAGTTACGTGCAAAACTCTTTCTTAACAACTCACAGATCTCAACAGATTTGATAGCTTCAACCAGCAGAACAGAGAGTGCAAAATTTACACTAATGACAGGGAAAAAATCTTCAAAGTTGTTTATACATATTTTCAGCTAATCTAAAACTTCCTAGACTGAGATACAGAAAAAATGCTTGGAATAATATCCAAGGCCTTCCACAGTTTGAGTTGATTGAGAAGAGTCCCAAAATCCATGTATTATCATTCATCAAATTCTGAGTCCTCAGATCAAATGCAGAACAACACCTAACATGGCAAAGTGGTCCTAGCTTCCTGGAAAACTTCGCTGAGAAGTCTGAGGTAAAGACAAGCTTGGCAAGAAGTTGTGCCCTGACTGAAATGATGGCTGCCCGAAGTGTGAACAGATAAGGAGGCACTGTAGATACTACCTATTTTTCCTTTTCTGGTCTTGGTGCCATAAACATAGTTTAGAAATTGTTATCTTAAAAAAATATATTTTAAGATTTTACTAGAAATCACCACAAGGCCCAACAGAACCCTAAAGACTCCCTTGATACTTGCTTAATGTCATATACATGGCAGAGTTTAAACACTTAAACATTCCTCTCTCAGAAAGAAGAGTGATATCATGTGATTAGGGTTCATTTTTTTTTTTTTTTTTTGCAAAGAGGGAATGAACTGGCAGAGAGGAAAAAGTCTCACAAGAGCTCTTTAAGAAGAAGGAAAAGAACCTCATAAAGTTAATCTCTTGAAAAGTGCAGTTGAACCATTTTTACTGAATCATATCGTTTACAAATGTCACTAAATGCAAAAGCTGGACACTTGTGGCATCCTGGGAACCACATCAAGGTGAATTTTTTACAAAACCAAAACCAAAGAGATCACAATGCTGAATAAGATAATAATTACAGTGGGCAGCTGGCTAGAATTTTAGTTTCTGCTAAATACAAAGCATTGAGGGGGAGGGGAATCTCTAAATCAGAGTAAAGTCCTATTTTATTACAAAGACCAAAGTAGAATAAATCCAAAGTAAATGTCAAGATTTCAAAATAAAATTTTCCTCTAATATCACCTAAAGGGGGGGGGGGGCGAAGCACTGTGTTTGGCACTATATTTTGAGCACTTAAAATTGAGATCATGGTAATCTTGGATGGAAACTGTTTAGCTTCCTTTTACAATCATGGAGTCATGAAGATCATCAGATATGTAAGTCTTCCTATGTCCAGAGATGTTCATGGGTGATGCAAACTGTTTGTGCTCAACCATTAAATAAGGCTGGCTGTTGGAACTCACCCAGTGGCACTGTGGAAGAAAGGCCAAGACCTGCTTCCACAAAGAGGACAGCCCAGAAAGTCCTATGGGGCAGTTCTCCTCTGAAATAGCAGGGGCGCCCATGAGTCAGAATCAACAGCAATAGTTTGCTCAGAGAAGCTCAGTTCAGCCTCAGGAGAGATTAATTAGCTGCCCATTTGTTCTAAACTTCTGCTCTGTTCTCTATTGCAATGACCTGGTCCAGAAGCTGGGAAAGGACTATCTGATTCACAGAGGGCATTCAGAGCTGAATTTACCAGGGGTCATAGCACTGCTATGGAACAGGCATTGAGTTCGTTCATTCTCAAGGGCCTTTAGTTTCCGGTATTTTGCTTCCGTTTTTCTGGCCATCTCCTTAATGAAAATGTCATGTGTTGTATTTTGTCACCAGCTTTTTTTTTTTTACTTTTGTCATCTTTTTTTTCTCTTCATCGACTGTTTTTCTGTTCTGACTTCCTGTTCTCTCAATATAGGCCTTGGTTTTGCCATTCTTACCTTCTGAGCAAGTGACTATAATGTCCCCAGTTGAGAAATCACAATAAGCTCTCAGAATGTTGACAACACAGCTGTCTTGGCACCAAAATTGCTAGGGGAGGTGCTCTTTCAGCGGCATTACACAATGTCAGGAGTGAGCGCTGACAGCAGTAAATTGATTATGTTTTGAGAAATTTCCCTCTTGAAGCAGTTATATAAGTTTGCTCTAGAAACTTACACATTCCTAATTTAGGTGTATTAAAGAACAGAAAAGAATCATCATAGCACAGCCAATTCATTTACTTGTTATTGAGACCCATTATAAAGATTCCAAAAAACCAAACCCACTGGCATCCAATCAGTTCTGACCCATAGTGACCCCCAGTGGGTTTCCAAACCCACAAATCTTTACAGAAGTAGAATGTCTCATTTTCCTTCTGCAGAGCTGCTGGTGGGTTTGAACCACTAACCTTGCAGTTAGCAGTCAAATGTTTTAGGCACTGTGCCACCAGGGCTCCTTATCATAAAGATTACTTCCCTTTTAAAACAACCACCACCACAACAACAAGAAAACATTCCTGGTTAAAGAGAATTGGAATAAAGTTACTCCTATTTTGAATGAATACACAAATTATTATGGAAACTGGTAAAAACAAATTTAACGTGCTGCCTCAATTTGACTAAAGATCATTTAACTTAAAAAAGTGATCCAAAAAGAAAAACATGCAGAAAAATTGCTTGGTTTAAAGATGGTAAAGTCAAGGTTAAAGATTAAAGAGTAACGCATGTGTTTATTATATACTTAATACACATACTTTTGTCTTTCATGCAACTTTTCAATGATATAGCCTGAAATTACTCTGAGTAGAAAATATGTAATAAGTGATAAAACACATATAA
>NW_006921754.1:3897329-3899869 GCF_000298275.1 Orycteropus afer afer | reverse complement strand
CCCACCTGAATTTAGAGAACACCTGAAGATAGATTTGATTCACTGAACACCAGTGACCAAAGATCTAACGAGTTATAGAATGGCATCAAGGGTATCACATATGAAAAAAGCAAAGGGTCATGAAAAAGACAGGAAAGTAAGAGATGACCAAAATGGATGTCAGAAGTGACTCAGAAACTTGCTCTTCAATGGAGAGTGGCTATAGTGAATGGAGCTCTGGTAGCATAGTGGCTAAGACACTTGACTGCTAAACCAGAAGGCTGGCGGTTCAAACCCACCAGCCACTCCTCGGAAGGAAGATGGGGCAATCTACTTCCGTAGTGGTACTGCCTCGGAAACCCAAGGAGGGGTCTCTATGAATCGGGTCCGACTTGACGGCACATAACAACAACAACAATATAGTCAATGGAAGAAATGACAAAATAAAAGAACTGAACAGATTTCAAAGGCAGTTCAAAAAGGTGAAGTTAAGTATTACAATAAAATGTGCAAACACCTGGAGTTGGAAATCAAAGGAGAAGAACACACTCAGCATTTCTCAAGTTGAAAGAACTGAAGAAAAAATTCAAGCTTTGAGTTACCATATTGAAAGATTCTATGGGCAAAATATTGAATAATGAAGGAAGCATCAAAAGAAGATGGAAAGAATACAATCTTGATGCACACCTTTCCAGATTTTAAACCAATCTGTATGCTGAACAAATAATACAAGTAGCTGGACTATATGAAGAAGAAGGTGCCATTAGGATTGGAGAAAGATTCATTAACAACCTGCAATATGCAGGTAACACAACATTGCTTGCTGAAAGTGAAGAAGATTTGAAGCACTTATAGATGAAGGTGAAAGACTTATCATAAATATGGATCACATCTCAGCATAAAGAAAACAAAAATCCTGACAACTGGACCAATGAGCTGCATCAGGATAAATGGAGAAGAGGTTGAAGTCGTCAAAGATCTCATTTCACTTGGATTCACAATCAACACCCATGCAAGCAGCAGTCAAGAAATCAAACAACCTATTGCATTGGGCAAATCTGGTGCAAAAGACCTCTTTAAAGTGATGAAGAACAAAGATGCTGCTTTGAAGACTAAGGTATGTGACCCAACCCATGGTATTTTCAGTAGCCTCTTATGCATGTGAAAGCTGGACAACAAGGAAAACAAAAGAAGATTAAGGAAGACAAAAGAACAGTGGCTGGGAAGATGCATTCAAACACAGCAATGATTGTGAGGATGGTGCAAGCTGGGGCAGTGTTTCGTTTTCTTGTACATAGGGTTACTGTGAGTCAGTACTTACTCAATGGCAACTTATAACAACAACTTATTCATTTATTATCTGTTACTTGTCCATAGCTGTTGAAAGGTGGTTTCATTATGAAGCCAATGAAGTCTGCATTTTTCCAAATTAGCTCTAGCTTCTTCCAACAAGTAGTTATTCCTCAATTTCACTTGCCACTTTAGCTTCAGAGGTCCCTGTTATTTTAAACCACCTTCCTCTTCAAAATAGGGAAAGATATTCCTTTTCACTTGCTGATAAACTTTAGGATAAATGTGTATCAATCTACTTGCATTTATTTTATTTTAGCTACTTTGTCATCTTCCTATAGCATGGTCACCATGCCCTATATCTACCTACATCTGGGGACACATCTCAATATATCCCATTTGATTTTTATCTCCAGTAATACATATTAAGAAGTCCTTGCATGGGTCAAAAGGTAAGTACACGATTGCTAGCCAAAAGGTTAGAGCATCAAACCCACACAGAGTCACTCTGGAATAAAATCTTGCAATCTGCACTTTTCTATTTTGACACATATGATTTTGACATGTGTTAGAATCAACTCAACAACAACTTGTTTAATACATATTATGGTTAAACTTATTTTTTATGAGATTTTTTTGAAATGATTTAAAGTTGTTCTTCAGATAAAACACAAAATCTTAACATGACATCAAACCAAAAATCAAACTTACTGCCATTGGGTCAAATCTGACTCATAGCGACCCCTCCTAGAAGCCTGCAATTATCTACCTCATCAAATTTCTGCAACCTTATCATGGGGCCTTACACTCTTTAATCTATTCATACTAGCCTCTTATATTTTCTCCTTATTCCTCAGGGCTATTACTAAGCCAGTGGGAGAGTGACAGCATTCACACAAAGCCTAGATAGAGGGAAGGGGCTAGAGGAGTCATTGCTATTGTTTGGAGACTACGCTTTGAGATCACTGCTCAATGTATATCTAAGTTCTCAGGTAACTTCTGAGAGCACAGATCTAATTAACTTCAGTTTTTCATAGAGCTCTGCCAAAGAATGTATGGTTGCTTTTTCCTAAAGCAACCCCTCCTTGGGTTTCCGAGGTGGTATCACTATGGAAGTAGATTGCTCAATCTTCCTTCCAAGGAGTGGCTGGTGAGTTTGAACCACTAGCCTTCTGGTTAGCAATCAAATGCCTTAGACACTATGCCACCAGAGCTCCTAAAGTATGTATGGTTGCTTTTTTAATCCTGTAAAGTTTTTTTTTTTTTTTTTT
>NW_006921754.1:3852618-3897229 GCF_000298275.1 Orycteropus afer afer | reverse complement strand
CAGGCATATGAGTTGAACATTTACCTCAAGTAGATACACTCCTTGGAGAGAACAATCATGGGAGAAAGAAGGGCTGTTTGTGCACAGGGAGACAGTGCAGGGGGCAGGAGCACATGGAGGGATGGACATAGGGAAGAGGTAACTATTGGGAGGAAGTGGGAGGGGAGCTGTTGCATTGAGGTAAATTGTAGTCAATGTCATGAGACAATGTGTATGTGAACTGCTGTATCGAAAGTGGATTTGCTCTGTAAATTTCCATGCAAATCACAATAATAAAAAAAGAAAAGACAAAGAAAAGGCAAATATATAGAGTTCAAAGTTTATTAGTGGTTTTCAGAGGCTTGAGTGAGGGGGAGAAACAGGCAAATGATGATGGAAAAATCTCACTGATTCAGGGTAGGGCTGCATAGCCAATTATTGTAATTGTTGTCAATAAGTTGTACACCTGTAAAAAGTTGACATCGCAAAAGTTGTGTGATACTATTATTGAACATTTTGATCAAAAATTCTATAGAGGAATTCTGATCGAAAGGCGAAAAATGCAGAAAAGAATGTCATATTCTTATGGAATCCAAAATTCCTGAAGACATAAACATTGGGTAAACTACTGAAATTACTGCCCAGAGATCATCTTTAAACCTTAAACCAGAAATATTCCCTGAAGTCTTCGTAAAATCAAAGAGAAGTTTAGCTTCACTAGCGCAAAAAGGTCTGCCTTGAGCATTATGTTCTTTTAAGAACTGTCTATATGGGATCAAATTGACAAAAACAACTCGAGAGATCAGATAGGAAGTTTAGTGGCACTAAGTTTATGGTAATGAAGGAGGAACAACTAAGAAAGGAGAGTGAGAATGGTTGCACAACTTGAAGGATGTAATCATTAAATGGTCCATGTAGAAGCTGTTGAATTGGTGTATGTTTTGCTATGTATATTCTCAATAACAACAACAAAATAAATTTTAAATAAACAAAAATTCACTTGGAAAAAAAATGGCATCCTTTTACATAATATGCTTTTTTTTTAAATGATGTTCCTAGTACTATACTATTATCTGTTTTCATTCTTCTATATTGTAAGAATGTGCATACTTTCATCAGATGGATAGGTATTTTATAAAAGGAGGATTTTGAGTATATTTACTGGCTCAAATAAGTGGCTATCTATGATAATTTGGCAATGTTTTCAGTGAAGGTCTGTCTTCATTTGTTTCTTCATTCAGTGAATATTGAATTATTCTCATGTCCTAAACATTGCTGTAGGTATTGGTCATGACAGTTGTGCCTAAAACAATGACCTAACTATATGGCCTTATGTTGCAGTGATGGCAACAGAGAATAGGAAAAATTAATGATGCAAAAGGGGGAAGGTGAGCAGAAGAGTTAAAACTTTTAGTACATGAGAGAGGAAGGGATCCAGTGCACAAATGGAGGGACCATTCCTTCCGAGGAGTGACTGCTTCTGGTTAGCAGTCAGATGCCTTAGGCACTAAGCACCAGAGCTCCCAGGGACTAGCTTAGGATAATAAAACAAAAAATTGCCTTCAAACATATTCCATCACATGACAAGCCTGTGTGTTGAAAGCAGAACTGCACTCCACAGTGCTTTCACTTTTGGAAGCAGATTGCCAGGCCTTTCTTCCAAGGGGATTCTGGGTAGGTAGGAACCACTAACCCTTTGTGCCACTAGGGTGCCAATCTGTCCTGGAAGAAGTACAGCCAGAATGCTCCTTGGAAGTGAGGACGGCCAGACTTCTCACCTATTTTAGTCGTGCTATCAGAAGGGACCATTCCCTGGAGAAGAATAGCATGCTTGGTAAAGTGAGGGGCAGAAAAAAAGGGGAAGACCCTTGACAAGACAGATAGACACACCGGCTGCAAGAACGGGCTCAAGTCGAGCAAGGACTGTGAAGACGGCACAAGACCGGGCAGTGTTCCATTCCATTGTGCTATGTTGTACCATGTCACTATGAGTCAGAGTTAACTCCAGGGCACCTAGCAGCAACAACAGGATAGGAACACAGAAAGTTCATCCACTGAAACAGGAATAAAGGTAGAGTATGAGAGTCCTGTTGGAAGGAAGGTTGGGCAATCCTACTTCCGTAGTGATACTGCCTTGGAAACCCAAGGAGGGGTCGCTATGAGTGGGGGCCGACTCGACGGCAAAACAACAACAACATGAGAGTCCTGATGCATGTAAGATCCTAGATCTTGTGATAGAAACACAAGGAATGGATCTTCTGATGAGTTCTGTTTTGTAAGTGAAACAAAAGGGCAAAGTCATATAACTTGAGAGTAACAGTAGAGACTAGGGGTGGATGGTCTCATGGAGTTGTGAAGAGAGGAAAAGCCACGCAGCAGTCACCTCAGAAAGCTGAGAGGTAAATGAACTGCAGACTTAATCGCACCAGACAATGTTGCAACCTATTGTTTGGACACCGCCTGTGCCCCTTCATATCCTCTTGGTGAGCTTTTTATGCGGACCATGCTTCGCGTACTGTGTCACCCTGACAGCACCCGGCTCAGAAGCACAAATTGTCTCTCATTCTTTGTCCTGGTGTACCTCAAAAACTCTGAGCATCTTCTCTCCTGAACCCCTCAGCCATTGTTATGCACACAATCTTGAAAGTACCAGGGAGTTAAAACTCATGCTGCAAACCATGTCGTGTGGGAGAATGAAGTTGTTATAGATTAAATTATGTCCCCTCAGAATATGTAATCCTATGTGCCAATGGGGTTTTCTTTGCTATATTAATGGGCCATATCAATGGAGTGTGTGTCCTAAACCTAATCATCTCTGAGTGGTACAAAGAGCAATGCAAACACAAAGAAAAGCAGGCAGACACAGGGGGAAGAGATGCTATCTGAAGATAGCAGAAGAAGATAACAGAAGCTGATGAATCTACAAGCCTAGGAACTCCAAGGATTGCCAGCTACTAGAAAGTGAAATAGATAAGAAAAGACTTCCCCCTAGAGCATGTCTTAAAATGGGACATCTAGCTTCCTGAACTGTGAGAAACTAAGTTTTTTCTGTAAAGCCACCTACTTGTGGTATTTGTGTGACTGCAGCACTAAGGCACTACCACAGAAGTGGTGAATAAATATAATGGCGAAGTGCCTAAGACATCTGATTGCTAACCAGAAGGCTGGTGGTTCAAACCCACCATCCACTCCTCGGGAGGAAGATTGGGCAACCTACTTTCGTAGTGATACCACCTCAGAAATCCAAGGAGGGGTCGTTATGAGTCAGATCCCACTCGATGGCATTGAGTTTATTTTCTTTTTTTGAGTCAGTTCTTCAGGCAATTTTGAGGCATGTTCTACAAGGCTTTTGAAAGGATTCCCAGCAGGATGATCAGCCCCAGAGGTGGTCAGCTCATTAACAGGCCATAGTTTGCCTTTACCACCTTCTCTGTTTCACTTTCCAGTGCCCCCCACCTTCCTTGGATTTATTTACCAAAATAAACGACCTAGATACAAGCCCTTGTCTCAGGCTCTGCTTTCTCAGGAATAAACTAAGGCATCTACCATCATAAAGAAACACTTTAGGTTGTTTTCTCCAGGATGGGATCAACTTTTTTGATCACTTTGTTAACTAACAACATGGCCTTGGAATTAAGAGTTAGCTAAATTTGGGGATAGACTCCAGTCATATAGATCCAAAGATATCTCTGAAAAGTTGGCAGGCCCTATCAAGGAGCAGGTGTTTATCATTTTGACTTTCTCCTCAACATGATTTAACCAAGCAAGCCCGTCAGTCCAGGAAATGAAGGAAATATCTGAAAATTAAAATGACTAGAGAAGTCCCAATGACAACCTATCCTATTTCACTGGAATGATTGATAACTATGCTAACCCTAAGAAATGAGGGAAATTTGCTGTGGATGCCTGGATTCCCTTTCAGCTTCCCCCTGGAGCCTATCTCTCCCTCTCCCTGGGACAGCCTTCGGCCGTTCTTGGCCTTCCCCTCTTAACCAACTCCAGAGAGCAGTTCACCAGAGAGAAGGAGAAGTGCTTCTTGGCTAACAACCTTTTCAGGTGGTTGGCCTCCAACCTGGATGATTGGGAAGGGCTCCTAGGAATGATCTTCCTGAGTAGTTCCCAAGCAGCTGGTTTCTTCGCACTACCTATCTAGGGGGAGTTCAGAGGAAGCCGCCAGAACAAAGAGGAGCGCCATAGAGTAGAACACTCTGTCAGTGGAGGATCAGCAGACCCCACTGCCAAGCCTCTCCAGGGCTTGGCTGCATCCTTCCATAGCTTGGATCTGCCCACTAAGGGCCAAACTTTCTCCTTAGCCAGCCGGCTTTCTTCATGAATCTTGGAAACACATCTGTATCTTTCATAAAACATTACAGGGAACATCCAGAACATTCGTAACATGTTCATAAATATAAATCTTTAAATGAAATGATTTTTTTCCCCTTTGGATGAAATGAACTTGTTGAAAAAAGAAGCATTTGGCATTCCTCAAACAGCTTTGGATCATGTGCTGTTTAAGTAACTGTCAGTTCACTGCTGGGTTCATTGACACTTGGTTCTTTAATGGTGCTTATAGTGAATAATGCCGTCTGCACAGAAAGGGTAAAGAAAACAGTCATGTGAAATTCAAACCGTTGTCTGGTAGATGGTGAGAATGAATATTCCTGATATGCTTATTAAATTTGAAGCCTAAATTCTCTTCACATGCAATCAACAAGAAGTCAAAATAATTATTTTATTCAAATGCTGTGTGTACAGGTTCAGTCTATTTTCATAAAAGAAAAAAAAATTAAACAGATGGCTAGAAAAGAGTAGTTTAAGACATTAAAAACAGCTGAAAAAACTTTCAGTAGTCTGGGTTAGAAAGAGAAGAGAGAAAGAGACAGCGAGAGAGACAGAGACAGAGAGAAATAAACTTGCATTTTACACGTATATCCTAGTCCATTCATTACATATTTATATATGCACTGAGAGTTCATTAAGTGAAAAAATACATTTTGATACATATTCTCTGATTTTTTAAAAAATTAAAAAGCATAATTCAAAGAGATGAGATAAAATCATTAAATCATAACCATATTTGTCATTATTTTATTTTTCACAATCATTTTCCTTTGTAAACCATAAATTTACCACATGCTAAACAAATAATGTTACTTTATAAGCCTTACTACTAGCCCTGGTGGCAAAAAGGTTAGATTCTCAGCTGCTAACAAAAGGGTCAGTGGCTTAAACCCAACAGCAGCTTCATGGAAGAAAAGACCTGGCACTCTGCTCCTGTAAAGGTTAATTAAGATTTAATTTATTAAATATCAAACCTGTAAAAATTAAAACCAAACCAACCTTGTTGTTTCAAATTGATTCCTATTCATTATGACCTTATAGGTCAGAGTAGAACATATACGTTCACAGAAGCAGACTGCCATATCTTTCTCCCATGAAACAGTTGATGGATTCAAATCATCAACTTTTGGTTAGCAGCCAAGTGCTTAACCACTGTGTTATTGGGGCTCTTTCCTGTAAAAATTATAGCATATGAAACCCTGTGAAACACTTCTACTATGTCACATAGGGTTGCTATGAGCCAAAATCAACTCAATGGAAAACAATATTAGTCTTACCATACGGTAAGACAAACAATACCCAGGGAAACTGTATTATAATTTATGCAAATTGTAGGGAGAATCTGACCAAGATGAAACCATTGTGGAAATCAAGATCTCAAAAAAAAAAGTACAAATGACCTGTAGAACACACTACAACAGGTTTTTAGGAGGCTGAGAGTCTCATGCCTGTTTGACCATTAAGTTATTGTTGTGACCCTGGACAAATTGTTTAATCTTTCTGGGCTTTGGTTTCATTAACTATAAAATAAACAAGTTGAACCACATAGTATCTCAGAATCTTCAGGTCTAACATTTAATGATCCTAGCAAATAAGGTCATCCTTACCCATAATAGGTACTGCAAGTTAAAGGGAATGAAAGCCTGTGCTCTCCCCAATTTTTTTTTCCATTCCTATTTCTACCCTAAAACATCTTCCCCACTACAAAATTGCTATAGGAAAGGACAGTGAAAAGAGGATCTATTATTTCTCCTCAATACCTTCTCTGAAATTAGTTCAAACTATGGGAACTCTGGTGGGATAGTGCCTAAGGCATTTGACTGCTAACCAGAAGGCTGGTGGTTCAAACCTACCAACCACTCCTCGGAAGGAAGGTTGAGCAATCTATTTCTGTAGTGATACTGCCTTGGAAACCCAAGGAGGGGTCGCTGTCTTGATGGAAGAGAGTTAAGTTATTTTTTGGTTACCAGTGATACAAGGAAAGCACGAATTTAGTGAATGAGACGTGAGTCTCCCATATATTCAATCCATCCAGTGAGTAACTCTGAGGAGTTGGAGCAGTCCAAGGGGCCAAAGTAATGACTTCAAGATTCTAGCCAGCAGCAAAATGAAGGAACTGAATGAACACATACTTATTTTATTGCTTGTGGAAACTACCATGACTACTATTAGATGTCTTTAATCAAAAGAAACACTAGGAAGAAGGACCCAGTGATTGACTTCTTAAACACTGGCCAGTGAAAACCTTATAAACAGTAGCAGAACATTATCTGATACAGTGCCAGAAGATGAGTCCCTCAAACTGAAAGGCACTCAAAATACAACTGTGGAAGGGCTGCATCCACAAAATAGACTCAACCTTAATAATATGGATGGGGTAAAGCTTTCAAGACCTTCATGTCCTGATGTGGCATTACTCAAAATGAGAAGAAATAGCTGCAATCTTCTAGTAATCATCAGAATGTAGAACATAGGAAGTATAAATATAGGGAAATTGAAGTCATCAAAAATGAAACAGTACAAAAAGATTGATATCCTAGGAATTAGTAGGTGAAATGAACTTCTATTGGCCATTTTGAATTGGACAATTATATTGACCCACCAGCCACTCCTCGGAAGGAAGGTTGGGCAATCCTACTTCCGTAGTGATACTGCCTTGGAAACCCAAGGAGGGGTCACTATGAGTGGGGGCCGACTCGACGGCAAACAACAACAACAACAACAACATCATGCCAGTAATGACAAATTAAAGAGAAATGGCATCACATACACTGTCAAAAACAACATTTCAAGATCCATCGAGAAGTACAATGTTATCAGTGATAGGATAAGATTCAAGAAAAACCAGTTAATATGACTATTATTCAAATTTACACACCAACCACTAATACCAACAGTAAAGCAACTGAAGAGTTTTGTCAAATTCTGCAATCTGAAATCGATCAAACATGCAATCAAGATTCATTGATAATTACTGGTGATTGGAATGTGAAAGTTGGCAACACAGAAGAAAGATCAATAGTTGGAAAATATGGCTTTGGTGATAGAAATGACACTGGAGATCATATGATAGAATTTTGCAAGATCAATGACCTGTTGTTGTTATTGTTGTTAAGTGCCGTCGAGTCATTTCCGACTCATAGCGACCCCATGCACAGCAGAATGAAACACTGTCCGATCCCGCGCCAGCCCCACAATCTTGCTACACTTGAGCCCATCATTGTAGCCACTGTGTCAATCCATCTTGTTGAAGGCCTTCCCCTCTTTCGTTGACCCTCCATCCTACCAAGCATGACATCCTTCTCCAGGGAATGGTCCCTTATTACAACATGACCAAAATAGGTGAGACAAAGTCTGGCCATTCTTGCTTCCAAGAAGCATTCTGGCTGCACTTCCTCCAGGACAGATCTGTTACTTCTTTTAGCAGTCCATGGTACTTTCAGCATTCTTTGCCAGCACCACAACTCAAACGCATCAACTCTTCTTTGGTCTTCCTTATTCATTGTCCAGCTCTCACATGCATATGAGGCAATTGGAAATATCATGGCTTGTGTCAGGCGAACCTTAGTCCTCAAGGAGATATCCTTGCTCCTCAGCACTTGAAACAGTTCCTTCGCAGTTGACTTTCCCAATGCTACATGTCATCTAATGTCCTGACTGCTGCTTCTGTTGGCATCGATTGTAGAACCAAGCAATGTGAATTCTTTGACAACCTCAATCTTCTCTCCATTTATTGGGATGCTGCTCATTGGTCCAGTTGTGAGGATTTTTGTTTTCTTTATATTGAGACGTAATCCATACTGCAGACTGTATTCTTCAACCTTCATCAGTAGGTGCCTTAAGTCATCCTCACTTTCAGCAAGCAAAGCAAAACCTATTCATTGCAAATACCTTTTTTCAACAACATTGACCTCACCAGATAGAATACACAGGAAAGAAATCCACTACACCTGTGAAAAGAGACAATGGAGAAGCTCTATATCTCTAATCAGAAACAGACTGACTGTGGAACGTACCATAAATTGTTCAAATGGAGGCTGAAGAAAATTAAAATATGTCCACAAAGCCAAAACATGACCTTTATTTTACCCTCACTTGAATTTAGAAACTGTCTAAAGAATAGATTGAACATACTGAACACTAATGACCAAAAATTAGATGAATTGTGGCATAACATCATATCTGAAGGAAGCAAGGGGTCATTAAAAGACAAGAAAGAAAGAAAAGACCAAAATGGATGTCAGAAGAGACTCTGAACGTGCTCTTGAAGACGGAGTAGCTAAAACAAATGGAAGAACTGATGAAGTAAAAGAGCTGAACAAAAACATATCAAAAGGTAGCTCAAGAATACAAAGGAAAGAATTATAATAAAATGTGCAAAGACCTTAGAAAGCCAAAAGGGAAGAACATGCTTGGTATTTCTCAAGCTGAAAGAACTGAAGAAAAAAATTCAAGCCTCAGATTGTAATATTGAAGGATGTTATGGTAAAATACTGAACAACACAGGAAGCATCAAAATAAGATTGAAGGAATACACAGAATCATTTACCAAAAAGAATTGGTTGATGTTCAATCACTTCAGGAGGTAGCATATGGTCAAGACCCAATGGTTATGAAGGGAGAAGTCCAACCTGTGTTGAAGGAGTTGGTGAAAAACAAGGCTCAAGGAACTGACAGAATGCCAATTGAGATGCTTCAACAAATGGATGCAATGCTGGAACTGTTCACTCACGTATGACAACATGAAACGTGGAAGAGAGTTATTTGGCCATTCAATTGGAAGAGACTCCTATTTGTGCACATTCCGAAGAGACAAGACCAAACAGAATGTAGAAATTATCAAACACTATCATTAGTATCAAACACAAGTAAAATTTTGCTGAAGATGATTCAAAAGCATTAGCAGTAGTACATTGACAGGAACCTGCTAGAAATTCAACCCAGATTCAGAAGAGGATGTGGAAAGAGGGATATCATTGCTCATGTCAGATGGATTTCGGCTGAAAGCTCAGCATACCAGAAAGATGTTTACTTGTCTTTTCCTGACTATACAAAAATTCGTCTTTGTGGATAGTAAAAAATTATGTACATTGCAAAGAATGGCATTCCAGAATAATTACTGTGCTCATAAGGAATCTGTATATAGAACAAGAGGCAGTCATTTGAACAGAATAAGGGGATACTTTGTGGTTTTAAAATCAGGAAAGGTGTATGTCTGTGTTGTGTTTTTTTTGTTTGTTTTGTTAATATATTTATTCAATCTGTATGCTGAGCAAATAATCCAAGAAGCTGGACTATATGTAGAAGAATGTGGCATCAGGATTGGAGGAAGAGTCATTAATAACCTGATATATGCACATGACACAACCTTGCTTGCTGAAAATGAATATTTGAAGCACTTATTGATGGACATCGAAGACTAGTCTTCAGTATGAATCAAATCTTAACATAAAGAAAACAAAAGTCCTCACAACTGGATCAATAAGCACCATCATGATAAATGGAAAAAGATTGAAGTTGTCAAGGATTTCATTTTCCTTTGATCCGCAATGCCCAAGGGAGCAGCAATAAAGAAATCAAATGACATATTGCATTGGACAACTCTGCTGCAAAAGACCTCTTTAAAGTGTTTAAAAGCAAAGATGTCACTTTGAAGACTAAGGTGCACTTTACCCAAGCCAATGTATTTTCAATCACTTAAAATGCATGCGAAAGCTGGACAAGAATAAATAAGACTGAAGAAGAATTGATGTTTCTGAATTATGGTATTGGCAAAGAATATTGAATATAGAATGAACTCCCAGAATAATGAACATATTTGTCTTGGAGGAAATACATTCAGAATGCTCCTTAGAAGTGAGGATGGCAAGATTTTATCTCAAGTACCTTGGACATGCTGTGAGAATGCACCAGTCCTGACGAAGGACATCATGCTTGATAAAATAGAGAGCAAAAAAGAGGAAGTCCCTCAACAACATGGATTGACACGGTAGCTGCAGCAATGGGCTCCAAAGAAGCACTGATTGTGAGGATGAATCAGGACTGGGCAGTATTTCATCCCATTGGGTATAGAATCACTATGAGTTGAGGCCAACTCAACACACCTGATAACAACAACCACCAAAAGGGTACATTTTGCAGAGGGCCTCTAACATGCAGAATTATTGCTACCTCAGTTACCAAATATGTCGCCCATTGATAATTGTGAAGATAATATATCTTCATTGGAGTTAGAATTTTCCTTTCATGTCTTCTTTTACCATTCCTGGAAACTCCAGTACCTTATATGAAAGCAACTCAGCTAAAATTGCTGTTAATATTAAAGAATATATTTAGTTCATGCACTCTATAATTCATCAATATTTATATTCATCAGTATCTATATATTGGAAAAATGAGATCTAAGTTCCCAAACATTGCAACTGCAAATTTAACATCAGTAAGATGCAACTATCTCTTTTAATTACTATACTCATTGAAACACATTGCTTTAATTAAAAATTAATCGCTCTTCAGTGTCGACATTTATATTCCAATACCCTGTGCTCTTCCACACGTTCACACATTGGTATTTCCTAATGTGTCACAGAGACTATCCAGGTACCTAATGTCTCACACATTTTATTTGAAGATAACATCACCTTGGTGTTTTAGTACTCTTTTAGGCTTAATTCTTAAATGAATACTATTTTTTTATATATGAAACCACACTTAAGTCCTCAATGAGTCAATAGCATATATTTGCTTCTTCTTACATTCATCTAGAATCTAGCTCATTCCCAATAAATTTAATACACAAAAAATAAGATTTGTTTTAAAAAAAGTTCAAATGAGACATTAGGCATATCATAAAATAAGTATTTGGTTTATAACAGAATTTCCTAGAAGTTTCTTTCAAATATCAATCTGTTACTCAATTTACAGTCAGCTGATTTAAGAATTTTCCAAAAGCTATGGAATGAGCAAAATGATTTTCTTATTTTGAGATGCCATTGTTTCTAAGTTTAAATACCACTAACAACAAATAAAATAGTTTTAGCCATATAACTGGTCAAAAATTATAATTAATGCTTATTATTATTCAATAACTCTTAGAGTGGAAGAATCACAGGATTGTCCAAAGTATACCAATAATAATTTTAAAATATACCTTTTTTGCAGCTGAGTTCCTTTTTAATTTTATTATATTTATTATATCTCTTTATCCCACCAAATCTGTTTAATTAACACATCACTTGGCAGTTATGTTGTATGAACATTTGTTAATTTTTTCTGGATTCCATATGTAAAATTCCAAGTGACAGATTAAATGTGTTAATTGTATGAAAATGTATCTAAATCTAGCTTTCTCTCTGCTTTCTCCACTCATTTTTGTTTATTAACATACTATGGAAAAAAAAAAAAAAGACTGACTACAGATTGCTTTTGAAATAGAATTTGCAATGCTGTGTGTGACTTTGTGGAAGACAATAGTGTCATGTCGTTGTTGTTAGCTGCTATTGAGTCAGCCCTGGACTCATGATGATCCCATGCACAAAAGAATGAATGCACATTGGTCAATCAGTTACACGTAGGACTATTGCGATCCACAGGGTTTTTATTGGTTAATTTTCAGAAGTGGATCACCAGGCCTTTTTCTTGCTTCTTCTTAGTCTGGAAGCTCCCTTGCAACCTGTTAACATCATAGCAACACAGAGACATGAAGAGATGGGTGGTGGCTGCTGAAAAAGAGAAGTGACTGGGAATTGAAGGTGAGGATTCTACCACCATACCACCATACCACCAATGTCCCCCTGGTTGCATAATATCCATCACATTATGCTTTTAATAGACAAGAAACAGTAAGATAGGGGCTACATACTAACACAAATTCAGCTCCTCCATGAAGGTGATGGGAAATATAACTTTAAATATGATGAAAATCGGAAAACGAGTTTGCCTTGTTATTCTCCTCCTTCTTACACAGCACACTCTGTGTAACCTCTCCTGGCCTGTCTGGATCAGTAGCATCACTAGGGTTGCTGTCACCCAGGGAAGTAACTCATGGCGTCATCCTACCATGGACCTTCTCCTGGAGCAGACCAAACAGAATCCTTGGTAATGTTTATTATCAATTTTAATCATAGAACAATGTGATAAATACAGTTGGAAATTGCTTAAATGTAGTATTTCTTAGAGTATATGAATACTAACAATAGAATTGTTTGGTAAAATCTTTCCACATTGAATTATAACATTATTACTTACGTTATTAGTAACTGAGTAAAACCCTTTTTGGTTTTTCTCTGTCTTTTCCCTTAATTGCTACTTCATTCTCAAAAGTTATTGATACAGGCTCATAAACACTAATGCCCACAATATTGTAGCTAAAATATCAGAATATCTGACAAAATTCAGCAACTGTAAAAGCAGCAGCAACCAAGAAAGCAACAGCCCGAGTTTGTAGCACATGCAGAGGAACGCACGTGATTTGAAGTAGCATTGTAACTGGGTAACCCTGACAGTTCTGACCGGAGCACAGGAGAAGATTCAAAAAGTAAATTATCATAGAGCTTTATCCTTATAGGTATATTGATACATGTAAGCTGGGCTTACAAAAACTGTTTTTATTGTTACCTTTCACTACAGGAGTATTTTTATAAAAAATAATAAATTTCTACTGAAACACTGCACAACAGTTTTACAGAGTATCATTTGGTATTATCTCTTCTGACAGTGCATCCAGAGCTATCCACACACCCCCAGCCCCCACCCGCCAGACCTCCGAGAGGGCCACAATTAAAAGCCAGCAGGGCATCCGTAAAAATGGCTGGCTTGTGCTTCTAAAAATGTCTCCCATTTTCATTCCGTCTCTTCCCACCTCCCCTCTAAAGCTTTCCAGACAGAACTTCCCTGCTGACCCAGTGGCACAGCCAGCTCTGGCCACGTGCAAATGAAAAATCTGCTAATTTAAAAGATAAACCAGTATTCTGGGTCTTCACGCTGGCACTTCTGTTTTCCTGTTTTTCCAGACAAACCAAAGACGAGATATACAATATTACTAAGCCAAACCATTATGGACTTTTTATTTCCTGTGAAGAACTAAGGTTTAATTAGCTAAAAAGGAAGTGAACAGAAGAATGATAAGTAAAATTAGTCTCTGTCTCTGTAGTGAGATTATCCTCAGTACCTCTGAACTTTATTATCCAAACAATGAGAGGATGGCGTGACTTGGAGCCTCCGATAATCTCAAACTCATTATTGCTCGTGTAAAGTCGTGAAGAGACAGTCAGTTATTGCAGTGGCTTTGGACTAAGGAGAAGCAAACCTCAAAAGGTTTGTGATTTGGAGAACATTCAGATATGCTTCCAGAATTTGGCTGCTTGTCCAAAGCTTATCCGAACTATCTGAACCTTCTAAGTCTTCAGAATTGGCCTGGAAATTTCTGGCCCTTTCTTTCTGGACCTGGCTTGGAAATCCAAGAGTATGGCCTTTCATAAAGATTTTTGGCACCTCAAGTTCTGATGCTGCTTACAAATCACGAACAAGAGATTAGCAAACAATGCTAAGCAATAAAAATGCATTTTAATGCTGTAGAAAATCAGAATGAGTTTTTGTTAAAAAACAAAAAGAGAGAGAAATTAAACACTGAGATGCTTAAGCACCCTTTTATAATAATTTAACTTTATAAAGTAGGGTAACCAATGATCTGTTTTCCTCTGATGGAGGGGTTACCTTGCATGTAGTACTTTTCAATGCTAAAACAGGGAATGTCTTAGGCAAACTGGGATAAGTTGGTTACCCTAACATGAACATTTCAACAGCAGACTAAATTCTGGCTAAAGTTCACAATAGAATACAATGAATAAGGTATCTATTAATATTATCTTTTAGTTTTTAGACTGACCTCTGTTGACTATTATCCATTTAAGGCTTTAAAAGATAAGTCCTGTTTATCCTAGTTCTACCTTACTGTTATTGTTGTTATATGCCATCAAGTCGGACCCTACTCATAGCGATCCCTCCTCGGGTTTCAGAGGCAGTACTACTACGGAAGTAGATTGCCCCATCTTCCTTCCGAGGAGTGGCTGGTGGGTTTGAACCGCCAGCTTTCTGGTTAGCAGTCAAGTGTCTTAGGCACTACGCTACCAGAGCTCCCTTCTATCTTACTAGACATTTTATTTTACACATTTTATTTACTAGTGACTGTAATAAAGGCATATTCTCACAAGTAAGTAATGATGATTGGGGAAAATGGTATAAATGAGAATTTGTGCATTTTATTCTGTTATGACCATGAATTAAAATTTTGCCTTAATAAAATATATATATATTAAAATAAGTTTTTCAATAAGTGTTTTAAGATAGCTTCAGTGGTCAAGATACAGTTTAGTACAGAAAAATGACCCGGATAATTATAAATTTGATCACTATCACTGATTTTTTTTATTTTCCCCAAGCAATATCACTTTAAATTCTTTCTTAGAATATGCACATTTCTAGTATCTATACTTCTTTATTTTATTTCTTGTTTCTTCTAAAACAGAGCCTTGGAATTTCCTTACAATTTTCTGGATGAAAACCTTACCCACTTTACCTCCTCCTCTGTCTCATAACTTCCAAACATACTTCAGTTTTTATTTATCCAGATCATAAGAGCCCTGGGGATTATGGCTAATCATGTAATTTATTGTCCTCACCAAGACACTATTGCAAGTGAAGAAGGTGCTATTAATAATTAAATGGGACAATAGTTATTTATCTGGGACTATATGGGCGCATACACTAAAAATGGTCACACCCTAAATCAACAAAGGATAGGGATGACAATTTTAGAATTTGGTTCTGAATGCTCCATGCTATCTTTGTTTAATTCCTACTGCTCTTTTCCCCTACTTCCCTCTAACACATATGCACAAATACAAATTCTTTTTCTTTCCCTAAGTCTGCCCACACTGTTTAGCCAGGATTCTCAGAAATGTATCTGTTTTCTGCCCCCATTATAATCACTGATTTCTGTTTACTCCCTCCCACTCTCCTTTTTTCCTCTCTCTGCTTTTTTGCTTCCTTGTGTTTTGCTTTGAAACTGCAGAATTTGGTTATGTTCATAGTACAGTGGATGATTTATCTTTCCGTTATGATAACATTTCTTCCTTTGATAATGTTTGGATTGTCTGATCTCTAATATTTACTTCTGCTTAATATCTTTTAAGAAACTCTTTTTTTCTTTCAAGTTCAGTCTCTCCTTATGAGAACTTCAGAGCACAAGTTGTGGTAAGCTGCCCAGTTTCCAGAGTCCCTTCAGTTGGTAAATAAATCATACCTTTTCTAGGAGCTCCATGATCTGGTAAGGAAAAAAGGAAAATGAAAATCAGCTCATGGAATGCAAAATGGTGCAGTCGCTGTGGAAAACAATTTGGCAGTTTTTCAAAAGGTTGAACATAAAATTACCATGTTGTTGTGTTAAGTGCCCTCAAGTCTGCTCCTGCTCATGGCGACCGTAGGTACAACAGAAGAGAACACTGCCGGCTCCTGCTCCGTCCTCACAATCCTTGCTATCCTTTAGCCCATCCCTGCAGTCACTGTGTCAGTTGATCTTGTTGAAATTTTCCCCCTTTTCAGTGACCTTCTGCTTTACCAAGCATGGTATCCTTCTCCAGGGACTGGTCCCTTCTGACAATATGACCAAAGTACATGAAACAAAATGTAGCCATTCTTGCTTCTAAGGAGCATTCCTGCTGTACTTTTTCCAAGATAGATTTATTCGTTCTTCTGGCAGTCATGGTATTTTCAGTATTCTTTTCCAACACCATGATTCTATTGCATCAATTCTTCTTTAGTTTTTCTTATTCACTGTCCAGCTTCCACACGCATATGAAGCTGTTGAAAATATCATGTCTTGGGTCAGGTTTAGCTTAGTTTTCAAAGAGACATACTTGCTTTTAAACACTTTCAAGAGGTTTTTACAGCAAAAAGGAGCTTTTGTAGTGTAGTGCCTAAGGCATTTGACTATTAACCAGAAGACTAGTGGTTCAAATTCAACAGCTGCTCCACAGAAGGAAGATGGGGCAATCTACTTTCATAAAAGTTTACTGCTGCAGCAACCCAATGGGGATCACTATGAGTTGGAATTGACCGGATGGCAGTGAGTTTGTTTTATTTTCTCCCCAGTGCAACATGTCATCTGGTTTATTGACTGCTGTTTCTATGGGCCTTGATTGTGGATCCAAGTAAAATGATGTTGTTGTTGTTATGTGCCGTTGAGTTGGACCTGACTCATAGCGACCCCTCCTTGGGTTTCTGAGGCAGTATCACTACAAAAGATTGCCCAACCTTCCTTCCGAGGAGTGGCTGGTGGGTTTGAAGTGCCAGCCTTCTGGTTAGCAGGCAAGTGCCTTAGGCACTACAAATGATAACCCTGATGATTTCAATCTTTTCTCCATTTATCATGATGTTGCTTACTGGTCCAGTTGTGAGGATTTTTGGTGTCTTTATGTTGAGATATAATCCATACCAAAGACTGTAGTCTTTGATCTTCATTAGTAAGTGCTTCAAGTCATCTTCACTTTCAGCAAATAAGTCATCTTCACTTCCACAGCAACCTGATAGGACAGAGTAGAACTGCTCCATTGAGTTTCCAAGGCTGTAAATCTTTATAGTAGACTGTCACATCTTTCTTCCTTGGAGTGGCTGGTGGGTTCCAACCACTATCTTTAGCAGCCAAATGCTTTATCCACTGTACCACCAGAGCTCCTAGAATTACCGTATGACTCATCAATTCCACTCCAGGGTATATACCCAAAAGATTTGAAAGCAGGGACTCAAATAGATATGTGTATACCAATGTTAATTGCAGTATAATTTACAATAGCCAAAATGTCGATACAACCCAAATGTCCATTAACAGATGAATGTATAAACAAAATGTCATGCATTTATGCATGGAATATTATTCAGCCATAAATAGAAATGAAGTTCTGCGACATAGCATGACATGGATAAACCTAGAAAACTTTATGCTAAGTGAAATATCAGCCCCCAGATGAAAAATATTGCATGATTTCATTTATATCAAATATCCGGCAGTTCAAACCCACCAGCCGCTCCTCGGGAGGAAGATTGGGCAATCTACTTCCAAAGCGATACCCCCTCGGAAACCCAAGGACGGGTCTCTATGAGTTGGATCCAACTCAACAGTAGGGAGTTGGGTTTTGTTTTTTTGTAGAACAAGTAATGCATAGAGACAAAAGTTTATCAGTAGTTATCAGAGGATGGGTAAGGGGTAGGAGGAAGAGTGGGGATGAAGAGTTATTGTTTAAGGGGTAGTAGGTTTCTCTTTAGGATGATGAAAACTTTTTGAAATGGATCGTGGTGAAAACTGCACAACATGGTTAACACAATTTTTGTCACTGAATTATATATTTAAGAGTGGTTGAAATAGCAAAATTTTTTGTTATATATATTTTACCTCAATAAAACCAAAAAACAACCAAAATCCATAATAATGAAAATCAGCAATCACCATATATTCACTCCAAAATTTTGTTTCTCAAGTAATATCTAAACATTTGAACAAATACACACACACACACACACACACATATATATATGTGTGTGTTTGTATATGTATGTATGTATGTATGTATGTATGTGTATATAATTTATATATAATGGCTATTGCTGTTCCATGTTGGCCTTTGAGATATATTAGGATTAGTACACTTTTTACATTTCTGTCTAACATATTATTAAGAGTGTCTCAATTCCAACTCATAGTGATCCCCATTGGGTTGCTGCAGTAGTAAACTTTTATGAAAGTAGATTGCCTCATCCTCTTTCTGTGGAGCAGCTGTTGAGTTTGAACCACTAGTCTTCTGGTTAGTAGTCAAATGCCTTAGGGACTACACCACAAAAGCTCCTTTTTGCTGCAAAAACCTCTTGAAAGTGTTAAAAAGCAAGTATGTCTCTTTGAAAACTAAGCTAAGCCTGACCCAAGACATGATATTTTCATACCATTACACACCAAGAGATGTAGTGAATAAGACACAATATGGTGACAACATTATGTGAGTTTTTTACTCAGTTCATCCTTTAAAATATTCATTTATTAGATTTTTTTTTCCTATTGTACATTTTCTATGGAGATGACAGTGGGATTATCTTTTGGTTTTTAGCCCCACTATTATCTCTACTTCTAGAGTTAATTGATACCACCAGTACCTCAGCTTTGAGAAGTTCTGAGAGGTAAATCCAGTTCTTTCTCTGATTTATCCTTTTGCTGGTTTAGGATAGAGTATTTTCAAATCTGCCAAGTCTGTTACCACTCAGCCATCTGCTTTCTAGCTTCTAAATTTTTTTTGTTCTTATTTCTTTTATTCTTTGTCTCTGTATATCCTTTGATAGACTTCTAAGTGGGTTTCTAGAGTAAGTGTAACTGAACACATGCATTCAATCCACCATCTTTAATCAAAAGCTCTAATTTAATCTCTCTGGATCTCAATTTCTTCATCTCTAAAATGAGGAAGTAGGATAGATGTTTTCTGCAATCACTTCCAAATATTCTGAGGCTATGAACTCTAAATAGTATGCAGCACAAAATAAACACACATATACAAACACATACATGTGTACGTGTGCACACAGTTAAATTGACCTCAAAGTTAACATTTTATTCACTGGGCCCTACATTGCCCATAGAATAAAGTTTCAGTCTTCTTTGCCTTTACTTAAAGCCATGTGTAACTTGAGTCAATCTCCCTTTAAATATAACAAAATACAAACAAATAAATCAACAACATAAAAAAACACAAATCTTTCAATTTATTTATACAATCAATCTCAGTATTGAATTTATCTTAATCAGTTACTTACATGTTATAATACTGCTGTATCTGTCAAGCCTGGTTTAGCTCTTTGTGCTTAAGTATTTGTGACTACAATAATGAAGGAGATAGGCCATTTTTGGGGTAGTGAGTTTCACCAAATAAAAGAATAAGTTCAGAAGTCCTAAGGTGGGTGTTTCTGGACCTCAAGGATTTTGTGCACCTCCCAAAGAAATTATATCTTTATCAGCTCATGAAGGGGAGGTCTAAGAAAAGCATTTACTTGATTAAAACCCTATATTTTCAATTTTCTGTCTCTTCAGATTAGAGGAGAGTGGGAAAGAGGAAAATGTAAAATATATATGTATATGTGTGTATATATATATTTGACAAAATCTTATTTGCTCTTACCTGTATTTCTACAGACCCATGCCATTGTGTATTCATGTAGAAGGGAGAAGTGAACAGGGATGCAGACTGTACATACTCCCCTTGACCCTTCCCCAGATTTCGCTTCCTCTGTACTATGTGAGACCCTCAAATGAGTCAGGGTTCAAAGGAAAAATTAACTAGATTTGCTATACCTGCTCCACCCTATACTCAGTGTATGCCTTTTTGAGTAGGACTTTCCAGGTCTGAAACGTTGTATTTTGTCTGGCCCAACTGTAATGTCAGGAGCTCTGGTAGTGTAGTGTCTAAGGTACTTGACTGCTGACCAGAAGGCTAGCGGTTCAAACCCACCAGCCACTCCTGGGAAGGAAGGTTGAGCAATCTATTTCTGTAGTGATACTCCCACGGAAACCCAAGGAGGGGTCACTATGAGTCGGGTCCAACTCAAGGGCACATAACAACAATAACCGTAAGACCTAAGGCATTTGACTGCTAACCAGAAGGCTGGAGGTTCAAACTCCTCAGAAGGAAAACTAGGCAATCTACTTTCGTAGAGATACTCACTGCTGTGGAGTTGGTACTGACTCATAGTGACCTCTCCTTGGGTTTCCGAGGCAGTATCACTTCAGAAGTAGATTGCCCAACCTTCCTTTTGAGGAGTGGCTCTGGTGGGTTTGAACCTCCAGCCTTCTGGTTAGCAGTCAAGTGCCTTAGGCACTACGCTACTAGAGCTCCTTTCATAGAGATACTGCCTTGGTAATCCAGGGCGGAGTGGCTATGAGCCAGATTTGACCCCATGGCATTGTGTTAGTCAGGGAGTGAAATGTCGGTATCACTCCTCTCAGGTGCCATTTGAGCTGAGGGCGAGGTGATCATTGATAAATGATCAAATTGTAAATGACTAGTACACTAGCCATGACTTGGAATAAGGTCCAATGACTGTTGCTAAGCCCATTTGACCAAACCTATTATCATTACAAGGAGCTCTGCTGGTATAATGCCTAAAGCATTTGCCTACTAACCAGAAGGGTGGTGGTTCAAACCCACCAGCCACTCCACTGGGCAATCTACTACCATAAAGATTTACCACCTTGGAAACTCAAAGGGAGTCACTATGAGTCAGAATTGACTCGAGGACAGTGAGTTTGTTTTTTTTTTGTGTGTGTGTATTATTACAGTTAGAGCCATTCTTTACTTAGCTGTCACACAGACTTAAACAATTGTGGAGAAATGCTGGCTTTCTAGCACTGGTTAAAATGGTCAGGCATATCAGTGGAGCTCTTTAACCCTTAATTAATAATGGCAACAAGTTGTGCCAATCATTCAGGAACTCTTCATCCCCATAGAAGTAATCTCATGCATGAGGGTTGGCTCAGCCCTTGGCTTTCAAACATTTCAGATACTATTTCTCACTTTTTGGCCAGGACTCTCACTGATTCTGGAAGAAGACCAAGATATAGCATGCTGTTGCTTTTTCAAATCTGACTTTTTTTTTTTTTTTGCTTTAGACAAAACAGTGCTTGATTTGCTAGGAGTGAAACAAAAATTAAAAGCCACCCTTTCTTCTTACTTTCTCTAATGATGGGAAGCTCAAGGTGATGTGACAATGCTATGAAGTTGCACTTTTGAGATGGCATGCTAGACACATGGCAGTCAGATACGTTCCCCTTGCATGTTAGTTAATGGACTTTTTATGGTGCACTTGTGCATAGAGAGCTATGGCTCATTTCCTAGATTACCATGTAGAGGAGGGAAAAACGTCTCCTGGTGCATTCTGCAGGATGACCTATTATATTTAGGCAGGGACAGTATTTAGCACTCCATTCATTTGTTGTCCCTCATTTAGTTACCAATATGGAACCAGTATTCATTAATTTACAATTTCACACCAAGTAAAAATTCCCCAAAGAAGCATTTGTAAATAGGCAGCCCTCCCAGGTGGCTGTTTTTCACCCATGTCAAGCTGCTATCCCCCACTAATTCACACAGGAAACCTTAGAACCAAACTTAACACAGCCACTGTAACCTCTTGAGTGACCCCAAATATCCAGTTGTTTAGCTTATGTGGTTTCATTTGCCTTTCCTGGGTGATCTGAGATTTGATCGACCGTAAGGGACAGATGAAGTGTTTCTTTACCTTCATGTGATCCCACTGCTCATGGAAATGAAGATCCCCTTATTTTCTTTTCTCCTCATTTCCTCATGAAAATATATTATTAATGGTACAGGGAAAAGGGAAAGGAAAGGGACAAAGCCTCCACGCTTGCTTTGTGAGAAAGCACAGAAGCAGTTGTGTGTGTCCTACAGAGCAGAGCTGACAATAGTGTTAGAGCTTATTCGGAGGGGAAGTAACAGTGTTATTCTCTGACACTTAATGAATACATTCCTTTATAACTTCCTCTTATTCCCCTTAATCACCCTGAGGACACTACATTTTACTTTTAGTGTTTATCAATGTGCTAAGTTTAGGCATTAGTTTTACAGGGGTGAAAGGATGTGACAAGTGGGCCTTCCCTAAAGCATGAAGTAAGTAGGGAATAAACTCAATGGGATTTAAACTGATAAAGAAGTGAGTAAAGTAGCAAGAAAACCAGAGAAAATGGAAGTGGAAAATCCCCAGGACTGAGAACAAATAGTGAGAGGATGAGAAGGAGAAGAGAACAAGGCTAAGGCTTGATGATCTGTTCGTTGCATTTCGAAATGACAGAAGTAATTTGCCTAGAAACTCTTTGTACCCAATAAGAAATTCAAGTGTGCAACAGATGGGCTGACTGTCTAATGTTTTGACTCCACAGGCTTTTTTAATCATTAATATTAATAATTAAATGTCATTTTGAAAGCATTGCACATATTTTTAATCCTTTTCCTAATATGCTGGAGTTTAGATAAATAAAACTGAATAACAGATGAAAAACAATCTTGTATAAGTCCATTCATTTAACTGCATTAGACAATTATTTGTACTAAAAAGAAAACGAAAGAAATCTGAATTCAGCTGGAAATTTCTAAAAGCTCTTGCTTCAAATCTTTGAATTCTGAAAGGAAAATATACAGCCATAAATACCATAGAGAGGTTGGTTAACCAGCTGTTCTCCCTGTCCACTGAGGGAGTTTAAGAAAAAATAAGCTGATGCTTTAAAAGATGCTTTAAATTAAATAAATGAGAGATCTATCTGTGTTAAGGACAGTGACAGACTAGAATAAGATACTGGGAAAGCTGTGAGAGCTGGAATTCAACAGGACCCGCTTGTTTTTTCAGGGTCTCTCAAGTTTTCCACCTTTGACAGGGTGCAGTTTTATCACTTTTCTATTGCTTGCTTTAACAGTAGTGGAAAATACTTGAATGTTCCTTCTAGGATAGGTTTCCATCTTATATAGGTTCTGGATTTTGCAAGTTTTACTGTGAATAAACCAAAAAACCAAAATCAAACCCACTGCCATTGAGTCAATTCTGATTCACAGTGACCCTATAGACATAGTAGGACTGTCCCATAGGGTTTCCCAGGCTGTACATCTTTGTGGAATCAGACTGCCTCATTTTTCTCCAGTGAAGCTGCTGGTGACTTCAAACTATAGACCTTTTCCTTATCAGGCCAATGCTTTAACCACAGTGCCAACAGAGCTCCTAGGAATCCTTAAATGCCTCTCTGGTGATCTCTAAAGCTAAGATTCCCATCTGCCTGGGAATGTTAAGTTATGACTGGAGGATGATCTGTAGAACTTCTTAGCCATTTTCAGCGAGATTTAAAATTCAGTTTTGTGTATCTGGGATCCAATCAATAGGAAGATAATCTCTTAGATTACATGTTAGATGGCCTAGTCTGGAGGGCTAGGATACCCATTCATTCAAGTTTTTTCATCCATTCAAGTTGGGTTACTAGCCTTCACAAACTCATCTGGATAGATTCTGAAGCCAAATTCTTCAAAGGATGTTTAAGCATTTTCTTTAGCTCAGGGGTAAATTTTATTGACTCTTTCTTCCTTTCCATCATCCTCGTCTCTTTTGGTATTTATGTCAGATGAGATCAATAGGATTCTCTATAATTTGTAATGGAACTTTCCAATTTTATACTATTAGATTAGAATTTTTTAACAGTCATGAGTGACTACCATCAATATGACATTTTCATTGAGAAATAGCATGCATATGGTTTATAATATGTATAAATTATGACTATTGTTGTTGTTGTTGTTGTTATGTGCCGCCTAGTCGGACCCGACTCATAGCGACCCCTCCTTGGGTTTCTGAGGCAGTATCACTACGGAAGTAGATTGCCCCATCTTCCTTCTGAGGAGTGGCTGGTGGGTTTGCACCGCCAGCCTTCTGGTTAGCAGTCAAGTGCCTTAGCCACTATGCTACCAGAGCTCCCGTAACTGCTAAATATAAGGTTCCTGGTTTACCAACTCCTCTAGGCAAAACTTATTACTTAAAGAAAAATAAATACTACCCTTCTGGCTCCTGCCAATGCTTGCAAATCCACCAGGGAACACCCTGGTCAGATTTTCTCATGTTCCTCACCACTTCTCTCATTGTCGTTACCTCACTTAGATAACCTAATTGTGACTTTTTGTCTTGAGAAGTGGAAAATATGACTTAAAAACAAATCACCAATCAAAATAAGGGTGATGTAGTGGCTAAGGCATTTGACTGCTAACCAGAAGGGTGACAGTTCAAACCCACCAACCACTCCTCGGAAGGAAGGTTGGGCAATCTACTTCTGAAGTGATACTGCCTTGGAAACCCAAGGAGGGGTCTCTGTGAGTCAGGTCCAACTTGATGGCAGTGAGTTTGGTATTTTTTTGGTAGAAAATGTTGGTTCTAAAAGAAAAATCTACAAAGGAAGCCATCACTTAAAGTATATAATATAAAATACCACTTTAAGATATCTCTACTGTGTATCACTGCTATCACAATCATTCTTGTCACCTGAGGAACTTTTTAAAAACATAGATTCCAGGGCACCACCACCTAGAGATCTTCCTCCCAGAGAGGAAACGATGACCTGAAAGATGTGGGAATCACTTCCCTTGATTAGTCCAGCACATACTGTGGAATTTAACACCCTAAAAGCAAGAGTAGCAACAGCACACAGAAAATAAAACTAAGGTAAGAAGATTTTAAAAATTTTTCTTCAATTCTTTTACCCCCTCAAGTATACAGTCATTCTTGACTTTCCTGCTTCTACTTCTGGTTGAACAAATCAGTTCCCTAAAAAGTGAGAGAAATCTTCTTTTGCTATGGGATTAACCAACAGACCAATCAGCAATCAATTGACCTATTTTCCATCTCTTCCTGTTTGCATTCCAGGCATGTTCATGTGATTAAGTACAATTTGAATTCTGGCTGGGAAGAAGGTGATGACAGGACATGAGGAGAAATAAGTCACCCCAACAGAATCTGTTACAGAGCATAGAAAAGCAGATGTTTATTTGCTTGCTGGAATTAAGTGAAACCTTTTAACTTCTGATTCCTTTAGGCCTAAACCCAGACTAAACAGGCTTTTAATATTATTTTAACTTAGGTAGTGCAAAAGTTCAAAATGTGTTAATTTTCTGTTAAGTGTTTTACAGTTTTCCATATTTTCAGAAAATGCTGCAGTTGCACTGAGTGTAATATATGTGCACTCAAACATTAGATACAATGACTCTTAATAACAATGGAAAAAGGCAAGAAGAAAGAAGGAGCTGAGATGTAACAAGAAATATTACCCAATAGGTAGATAGGCTCAGAGAACACTCCCAGCGACAGAGATGGGCTACGGACTTCACACTTGGCAACCGGAGTTGAGCAGAAATTATAGATGAGGCAGAATGACAGACAAGCAAGATCCCTTTGGTCGCTGGAGAGAGTGACAGGTAGAGGGACTGACGAGACCCTGGCTGGGTGAGCGGCATCACTAGGGCACTGGATTCTAGGAATAGTTGTCAGACAAAGAGCCCAAGGTTCAACACCGAAGTCCCTGAATACTAAACTTCAGCAGGACAGAGAAAACGTGGGTTAGAATATTTGTTTTATTTTAGAATAATCTGAGAATGAAGAGTGGTATGTTACTTTGGAGGAATATTCAGTGAGACAAACTGGGAAAGACAGAAATTATGGAATGTGTTGGGTGCTGACGAGACCAGACACCAAGTGTATCTACAACCTCTACAGAAAATTATGCCAAAGATATTCCTAACCCTGTTGGGAAAAGAAGTAATTTTAAATGCCAGGAAAAAATATTAAATTAAGTTTGAAATTTTAAGAGGAAGGGAGAATTTAGAGCAAACTGATGCAATAACAAAATAAGTAAATATGTAAATATATACACACATTAATTAATTAAATATTTATACTTCATCATTTAGAGTAACATGGCAAATTATATTTTTCCTTCTCCTGATGAATTCATTTAGTCCTAACAATCGCTTCTTCACCATCACTAGGCACACCCCTACCCAAAATAGTTTGCCAAGTTTATAAAGGATAAATCCCAGACTCCTCAGATAGTGTTTAGAGATTTCTAGGTTACAAGTTCAACCTCTTTTCTTATTTCATCATTCTTTGAACCTGACTCTCTAGCCACCCAACGCTATTCTCCATTCCCTGAACAAATTAGGAATGTTCATAACTCCACACTGTTGTTTAAGCTGTTCTTTTAACCTGAAACATCTTATTTTCTCCCTGTTGAAGAATGTTTCATGTAGCTACGATGGCAATCATCTTCCATGGTCACCAATCTATGATGTCTGTATATCCTAATTTGTTCACTTAATTCTGTCTCGCAGTTACTTTATCTTGTCTCTTTCACTTAGTTCATTTGAGCTCTGTGCCATCCAACTAGAAGAGATTAATTTTTATTCATTGTTATGAACACGAGTGCCTAGTACAGAGTTTGGAACATGCAGAGACTCAACAGATTTTTTAAAAATTAAATAGCCATCTGTGTAGTATGAATATAAAATTTAATTTAGTGCTTAAAGAGAACATGTTAAATAGGAAAGGTACACATCTCTTGTTATAGAACAAAGAGAAATAATCTTGTTCTCTAATGAATTATTTTCTTGTTCTCTAAAGGATATTTCCTATAAATGAGTGCTTAATACATGGCTTCATTATTACACATTAAGTGTACCTTTTAAGTATGTCTAAATAATATTGCATTTACTCAAAAAGTTTTCCATTACAAATGTAGCTTGGGAGGCCATTTTTAACGCATAGCAAATAATTTCTGTAGATTCTAAATCAAGCTGCTGAGAGTAAAAATTTGGTGCAATCATTTGCCTCTTTTTTTATGAAAGTTTGATTTTTATTTTCTCCCTTTATTTATAGTCTTACATTAAAAAGAATGGTTATTTCTTCCACGCTGGAAATCTAGTTTGGATTTTTTACCTTATTTTCTTTGATTTCTTTGTTGGAAGCACTCTGGAAGCAATAAGACCAACCTCTTAGGAAGTAGAAAAGAGCATTTTAAGTTTGACTTAAAGAACGTCTCTAGCAAACAGAGGTTGCACGTTGATGAGTCCTGAAGGGATCCAGGTCCAGTCCCCATTGGACCATGTTGCAGGACCCTGAGATGGCAGGGACACCAATTGAATGACAGAATATCTTGGTGACAATGGAAGCTGTTCACTCCAGGGGTGAGAAAAAAGCACCATTAAAAGCGAACAGCACCTAATTATATTCTCTTCATTCAGATTTCTTCTTAAAATGAATTTTCTTTAATTTCATAATAGATTAGAGATCCATAATCTGCATTTTGGGAGCTTTGGTAGCATAGTGGCTAAGGCACTTGACTGCTAACCAGAAGGCTGGCGGTTCAAACCCACCAGCCGCTCCTCGGAGGAAGGTTGGGCAATCTACTTCCATAGTGATACTGCCTCAGAAACCCAAGGAGGGGTCGCTATGAGTCAGGGCTGACTCGATGGCACATAACAACAACAACAACAATCTGCATTTTGCTTGCAGTTGCTTTGGGAGTTTGAGATGAGAAAGACGAGCATTCACCCAGCTTCTTCATCCACTGGGGTCTGTTCCACAAAAGGGATTTAGAGAGAATGCACACAGAGTACTTAAAACAGTCACAAAACAACTTTACTTATGTTTTCAAAATATATTATCTCCAGAGAATTCTCCTCCACTTAGAGGCAACAGCTGTTTCCGAGAGGCCTTTTTTTTTTTTTTTTTACTCACCATATCTTCCGGCTGAGATGGACAAAATCTCAGGAAGGCAAATTTACTTTTCTCAGATTGGTAGACTTTGCCAGAATAGCTAGTTGAGAGGAGAGCAAAAAGAAGTGTTTGCTTCTTTGTTTATCCCAGAGTTGAAAGTGGGAGATAAGAAGGAACTGTTTTAAAATGTTAAGTACTAAATGCATCAGCTGTAAGAAATTTTTTTTGTCACTGAATAGTTCACAACCAAGATAATCTGAACATCTAACTGCAAGATTCTAATATGCAACGTTGTTGTTGCTGTTGTGTGCTAATGAGTTGATTCCAACTCATAGTGACCTTTTAGGACAGAGTAGAAAGACTTCAGCTCTGGTAGCATAGTGCCTAAGACACTTGACTGCTAACCGGAAGGCGAGGGGTCGCCATGAGTCGGGCCGACTGGACGGCATATAACAACAATAACAACAGAAAGACTTCATAGCATTTCCCAAACTAATCTTTACTGGAACCAGTTGCCAGATCTTTTCTCTGACAAAGTAGTTAGTGAGCTTGAACCTCTGATTTTTCACTTATCAGCTGAGCACTTAACCATTTTGCCACGTGCTTCCTTTATAATACAACTCTTTTAATGCAAGTCATGTACTTGGAAGCTACTTAATGACTTAGATATTAGTATTTAGGGCTAGCAGTGTATGAAGCACTTTACCTACATGTGTTCATTTAATCTTCATAGTGAGCCTGGGAGGTAGGTTTTAATATTTCTGCTTAAAAGAGCCAGGAAGTGAGCCTTAAAGAGGTCAAGTAACTTGTTCAGTTTCTCACAGCTACTTTGTGGGTGGAACCTGAGTTCACACACACATTTCTATTTCTCTAAAGCTTATACTCTTTATACTACATCACATCACTTCTCTAGAGAGATCATCTTTTAAGAATTATTGACTTATTCCACACTGTCTTCTTTATAAGGTGCTGTGGTGGTCCATTGGTTAAAGCATTCAGCTGCTATCCAAACGGTCAGTAGCTGGAACCCACCAGCCACTCTATGGGAGAAAGATGAGGCTTTCTGCTTTTGTAAAGATTTACACCCTTGGAAATCCTATGGGGAAGTTCCACTCTGTCTTATAAATTGCTATGAGTTGGAATCGACTCTGTGGCAGTGGATTTGGTTTTGATTTTTGGTTTTCTTCATGAAAATGTAAAATTACATCAGAGAAAACTTTTTCAGACTCAAACACTATGTGCAAAATAATTAAATACAAATGGTAATTCTCTGAACAGAGACCTATAACCAAATCTCCAGCTAAGGAGCTCTGGTGGTATAGTGGCTAAGGCATTTGGCTACTAATCAAAAGGTTTGTGGTTCAAACCCACCAGCCACTCCATGGAAGAAACGTGAGGCAGTCTGCTTCTGTAAAGGTTTTCGGTCTTAGAAACCCAATGGGAGTTGCTATGAGTCAGAACTGACTTAATGGCAGTATGTTCAACTATTCTTAGGCAATGGTTAGCTTTTTTTTTTTAAGTTGTAATCATACTTAAAATATAAAATTTTGGTATTTATTTTGATTGAATCCCTTGACGTCCTGTTTAATGTAAAAGCAAATGAGAAGGCACTTCAATCAATTACTTGTTCCTTAAAATTCTTTCTTAACTTAACTTCTGATATAGCACACTCTTCCTCCTGGCTGTTTCTTCTCAGTGCTGTTACTGGCTACAACTTGTTATGGTACCGTCTAGTTGGCTCTGCCTCACAACAACTCCATATACAACAGAATAAAACACTGCCAGGTTCTGCACCAGCCTCATAACTTTTGCGATACCTGAACCCATCATTGCAGCCACTGTGTCAATCCATCTTGTTCAGGTCCTTCCCCTTTTTCACTGACCCTCCATTTTACCAAGCATGATATATATTTCCAGGGAATGGTTCCTTTTACACTGCCAAAGTAGGCGAGACAGAGTCTGGCCATTTTCACTTCCAAGAAGCTGCACTTCATCCAAGACAGATTTGTTAGTTCTTCTGGCAGTCCATGGTACTTTTCAGTATTCTTCACCAACACCACAACTCAAAAGCATCAACGCTTCTTCGGTCTTCTTTACTTATTGTCCAGCTTTCACATCCATATGAAGTTACTGAAAATACTATGGCTTGGGTTTGTTGTTGTTATTTGCCATTGAGTTGGACCCGACTCATAGTGATTCCTCCTTGGGTTTCTGAGGTAATATCACTGCAGAAGTGGATTGCACAGGTGCACCTTAGTCTCAAAGAGGCATCTTTGCTCTTCAGCACTTTAATGATTTTTTTTTTTTTCAGGAGATTTGCCCAGTGTAATTCAATGTCTGATTTATTGACTGCCACTTCCATTGATGTTGATTGTGGATAATCTACTCCTTATCTCCTTGATATTTTAAAAGAGAGGCTTTAAAGTTCTTTAATCTCTGTATTTATCCTTACTCCCTTAGCAAGATCACAGTTCTGAGTAGTCTCAAATAATATTTTCCTTCATTGAATCTGCCTCCTGATTTTCACACTCATATATCCAGCTGCCTTCTGCTATTGTTAGGTGGCATTGAGTCATCTCCAACTCATAGCAACCTTATGTACAACAGAATGAAATGCTGCCCATCCTGGGCTGGCATCACAATCCCTACCATACCTGAGCCCATTACTGCAGCCACTGTGTCAATTCATCTCATTGAGAGCCTTCCACTCTTTTGCTGACCCTCCACTTTACCAAGCATGACATCCTTATCCAGAGAATAGTCCCTTCGGACAACATGACCAAAGTACGTGAGACAAAGGCTGGCCATTCTTACTTCCAAGAAACATTCTGGCTGCACCTCTTCCAGGAGAGGTTTGTTAGTTAGTTCTTTTAGCAGTCCATGATACTTTCAGCATTCTTCGCTAACACCACAACTCAAAAGCATCAAATCTTCTTTGATCTTCCTTATTCATTGTACAGCTCTCACATGCATATGATGGAATTGAAAATACCATGGCTTGGGTCAGTCACATCTTACTTTTCAAGGAGATATCTGTGCTTTTCACTTGAAAGAGATCTTTTGGAATAGATTTACCCAATGCAATACATCTTTTGAGGTCTTGACTGCTTCTTCCATTGGTGTTGATTGTAGAATCAAGTAATTTGAAGTCTTTGACAATTTCAATCTTTTGTCCATCTATCATGATGCTGCTTATTGGTCCTGTTGTGAGGATTTTTGTTTTCTTTATATAGAGGTGTAATTCATACTGCAAACTGCGGTCTTCAATCTTCATTAGTAAGTGCTCCAAGTCATCCTCACTTTCAGCTAGCAAAGTTGTGTCATCTGAGTATCTCAGGTTGTTAATGAGACTTTCTCCAATCCTGATGTCATGTTCTTCTTCATATAGTCCAGCTTCTCAGATTATTTGCTCAGCATACAAATTGAATAAGTATGGTGAAAGGATACAACCCTGACGCCCTCCCTTCTTGATTTTAAACCAAGCAGTATCCCCTTAGTCTGTTCAAAAGACAGCTTCCTGGTCTATGTACAGGTTCCTCATGAATACAATTAACTGTTCTGGAATTCCCATTCTTCTCCATGTTATCCATAATTTGTTATGATCCACACAATCAAATACCTTTGCATGGTCAATAAAACACAAGCAAACATCTTTCTGGTATTTTTTTTATTTCAGCCAAGATCCATCTCACATTAGCTGTGATATCCCTCACTCCACGTCCTCTTCTGAATCCAGCTTGCATTCTGGTATATATTAATATAGTGCTGCAACCTTTTTTGAATTATCTTCAGTAAGATTTTACTTGTGTGTGATATCAATGATATTGTTCGATAATTTTCACATTCTGTGGGATCACTTTTCTCTGGAATGGGTATAAATATGGATCTCTTCCATATTTGTCAGTTGGCCAGGTCTTCTGAATCTCTTGGCATACCTGAGTGAGGGCCTCCAGCACAGCAATTTGTTGAAACATCTCAATGGGTATTCTGTCAATTCCCTGAGCCTTGTTTTTTGCCAACTCTTTCAGTGCAGATTTGACTTCTTCCTTCAATACCATTGGTTCTTGATCATATGCCACCCCCTGAAATGGATGATCCATCTACCAATTCTTTTTGGTATAGTGACTGTCTATTCCATCCATCTTCTTTTGATGTTGCTGCAGCTTTCAACATATTGCCCACAGAATCTTTCAATATTGCAATTTGAGGCTTAAATTTTTCCTCAGTTCTTTCAGCTTGAAAAATGCCAAGTGTGTTCTTCCCTTGTGATTTTCTAACTCCAGGTCTTTGCACATTTCATTATAATAATTTACTTTGTCTTCTTGATCTGCGCTTTGAAATCTTCTGTTTAGTTCTTTTATCCTGTCTATTCTTCCATTTGCTTTAGCTACTCTCCATTCAAGGGCAAGTTTCAGAGTCTCTTCTGACATCCAATTTGGTTTCTACTTCTTTTCCTGTCTTTTTAATGACCTTTTGCTTTCTTCATGAGTGATGTTCTTGATGTCATCCCACAATTCCTCTGGTTTTCAGTCATTGGTATTCAATGCATCAAATCTGTTCTTTAAATGGTCTCTAAATTCAGGAGGGATATAATGAAGGTCATATTTTGGCTCTCATGGATTTCCTTTAATTTTCTTCAGCTTTAAGCTGAACATGCATATGAGCAGTTGATGAGCTTCTCCGTCACTTTTTGCCACAGATGTAGTCAATTTGATTCCGGTGAACTCTGTCTGGTGATGTCCATGTGTATAGTCACCGTTGTGTTGACAAAAGGTATTTGCAATGAATAAGTAGCTGGTCTTGCAAAATTCGATCATGCAATCTCCAGCATCATTTCTATCACTCCATGTATATGTTAAAAAACACACAGCAACAACAACAACAGAAAAACACCAAACCCACTGCCATCGAGTCAATGCTGACTCATAGTAGTCTCCATTGAGTTTCTGAGGTGGTAAATCTTTATGGAAGTAGGTTGCCCAGTCTTCCTTCCATGGAGTGACTGGTGTGTTTGAACTGCCAACCTCTGGTTGCCAGGCAAATGCCTTAGGCACTGCTCCACCAGAACTCCTTTCATGTATATATAGGTATCTCAAATATAAGTTGTCAAAAATAAATGTGTGATTTGCTCCTTAAAAATTTTCCCTTGTTAGTTTTTCCCAGTAAATGACAATGCCATCATTGTAGTTGTTCAGGCCAAAAACTTTGGAAGATGCCTTGATTCTTTTCTTTTTCTGACCAAAAAAACAAAACAAACAAACAAACAAAAAACCTCACTGCTGACGAATCAGATCTGTCTCATAGTGACCTCTTCTTGGGTTTCCAAGGCAGTATCACTATGGAAATAGATCTCCCAATCTTCCTTTAAAGGAGTGGCTGGTGGATTTGGACTTCCAGCCTTCTGGTTAGCAGTCAAATGCCTTACGTGCTACACCACCAGAGCTCCTGTTTCCTGGACACTTCACATCAAATATGAGAATAAATTCTCTCATCTTACTATCAGAATATTTCCAGAATTTGATGACCTCTCTGATCTAAGCCATCATTTATCACATGAATTTTTTTTTCAGTAGTCTCTTAATTGGTTTCCCTGTTTCTCCTCCCTTTTTCAGGTCTATTATCACAAAGCAGTCAAATTGCTTTTCCAAAATACAAAATTTTATGTTTCATTTATTCCTCTGCTCTTAACTTCTTCAGTGACTCTCAATGTTCTTAAGTTGGTCTATAATGCTCTGTATATTCTAGCTCCTGTTCTGACCCCATCTGTGTTCTCTTCCTTATACCTTGATCATGCCAAGCACAGTCCTGCCTCAGTGGCTTTTACCTTTTGCTCTTGCAGATCTCTCCATGGCTTACTCCCTCATATTCTTCAGATCGCTGATGAAATGTCCCTTCATCATAGAAGCCTTCCTTGATCACTATGCATAAAACATCAGTCCTGTCTCTCCTTGAATTGCCCTAGTGGTACAATGGTTAAGTGCTCAGTTGCTAACTGAAAGGTTGGTGATTTTAACCTACCTAGTGGCTCAAGAAAGACCTGGCAAACTGATCCCATAAAGATTTCAGCCCAGAAAACACTATGGGGGTAGTTCTATTCTGTCACATGGGGCAAGTGAAGTCAGAATCAACTTAACAGCATTCAATAAAACCAATGCTCTCCTTGGCATTCCCAAGCCCTTAACCTTGCTTCATTTTTAACCTTATCAGTCTTCATGCCTATTATAAACTTTTTTGTTCATTGAATGTCACTTCCAGTGCTGAGTAAATTGAAGGGTGGGGACTTTTGCATTTCTCAGTACTCTTTCTCCAGCTCTTGGGACGGTGTCTAGCAAGAATAAAATGCTCAGTTAACATTTATTAATTAAATGAAAAATGAAGGACAACCAATGAGATTAATTGACAAGCAGAATGTTTTAAAAGCTTTATCAGAGGTTGTGAGGATCCTGATATGGCTAGACAATGTAAAAAATACAGAAAAATTTGGAAAAAAGAATACTGTGGCAAAGAACAGGTTAAGAACAAAAGTGGAATGTTTTTATGGCTTCATTTTAGCAAAGCTTCAAGTCTTGAATCTGAGAAAGAAGCACAAGCAAAAAACTTAGTCTAGCCATTAATAACAATTCTTCAAAATTAGCAACATAATGAAATATTTCAGGCTGCTGAAAGTTACACTTTAATAAAAAACACACTGGCTTCATGAGTGTGAAGGAGATCTGTTATCCCGTCAGTGTGTTTCTGTACAAGTGTATATCCTCATGCCCTCCTTCTTTCTTACACATGTAGTAGATATACTGCATGAACCTTCCAGTATCTTGCCTTCAGCGGATGTTTCTCCCAACTACCCTTAATAGACAGATAAACTGAAATGACCCAAGAGCTTCTTAGGAGAAAAGTGATCAAGAGTCCTTTGAGATGATATTTTGCATTTTGAACTAGGTCTACGTACCAAATCATGTTTTGTCATTAATGAGGCTTGAGCTTCTAGAGTGTCATGTAATACCTTGGAACCAGGTTTCCTGTTTATAAAACAAGTGTAGATCCTTGTTGCTTTGAGGATCAAGTGAGATACATTTCTCAAGACAGCATGGGGTGGTGGAGTAAAATAATCAAAAGTCTTAGATTTTAGCCCCTGTTCTCCATATATTTATGTATGGCCTCAGAGAAGAAAATTAACCCTAAGGGTTTCAGATTTATCTGTAAAATCAAGTGGTCTGGCTACTGGATCTCCAGGGTCTTTAAATTCTAAGAGGTTATGCTGCAAAATCGTTGAAAACCATTAAGCAAATGTGCAAATACAGCAAAGTAGTAGTTGTAACAGCAGTTGCAAAAAAAATGATATTGACAGCCTGTATATGATGATAAGCAGGACAGTTTCTGCAATGCTAAATTGATCCTGTCCCACAATCTTTGCTCTAGCGTAATGTACAACAGTCAAGAGTGAGCCAGCCACCCACCCACCAAAGAGCAATAGTTATTATGAATATGAAGAATGTAAAGCCACAAGTTCAGTTCATCATGACTACTAAATTGGTCCCTATAAGTACAACACAACACTGTTGAAAACTGTGTCAATTTTTTTTGGGCCATTCAGTTTTTATTCAGTGAATTATTATGTCAGTGATAGAGTGTTTTAGATTTTTAAAATGTTTATAATTAAACAAAGAGTTTAAACAGAGATTAAAACTTTTTTATTTAATAGAGAATAAATCAGGTTATATCAGTTTCCTTATTAAAAACAAAACAAACAAAAACCATGATATAATTTTCCATGGCTGACAGATAGGTTGGAACTTACAAGTATGCCAAATCCATCTTTGTGTTCTGGAGAACAGTACTGTAAATGATCTTTTATCTAATGTTCTATCGACTGTAAATCTCTTTGAAGTGTCTTCAATAAGGTGATAATTGAAGCTCATTATTCCTCTGGGTTATTTCTATTCAGAAAAACATTCCAATAAGTATAATAATAACTAACATATCCAGCACAGTTGGCACTACGTGCATTTTATCTTACTTAAATTGTTAGAAAGGTGGTTCTCTCATGGAAAATTAATAATAATAATAATAATAACTGTTCAAGTCTTAAGAATGGTTGTCTTGATTTAAGCCCATCTTGAACCATAGAGCATCTTGCAACATAGGAGAGAATCTGCATGTTTTGCCTATTTATCTTGTTGAAATCATCAGTGAAGATGCTAACTTTGGAAATACAATGAATTCGACATTGTACAGGAAAACCTTAAATATTATTGCATATTAAGATTGGCAGTGACTGTTCTCATTTCTGGCATCACCTTCTATGAAATATTACAAAGAGCAGGGGAGTAAGAGATACTCTCCTGTTTATCTCATTTTCATCTCTAAAAGTTCCTTTATGGCCTTTAAATAGTAATAAATAATTAGTTCTGCAATGTAACTACAGCTTTTACAAAACCAAATTATCTAAGCACACTATACCAACATTCCCCCTAAAAGAGAATAATGTTATTCTGTGTCATTCTATCTTTTTCATTTTGTTTTAAATCATTAGAGTTATACTGGTTATTTATTTCTTTTATAGATACATATTAAAAACAAGTTCATCTTTGTTTTGGGACAAATCTCAAATGGAGACACTAATCTTTTGGAAACACTCCTAATGGAAATATGTGGGTTTTGTTTGTTTGTTTCCTGTTCAAGAATTTTAGTCTTCTTTATTGACTGTCAGGCTTATTAAGTGGCATTGCCACTTGCCTTCCCAACCAGGCAGGCCCTCCCCTTCCTCCTTTTCTCCAGTCCCAACCCACCCACAGGACTTTTACCACTTCTCTCTGGTGTTAATTTGCACACCTCACCTGCTCCCCTGTAATTGACGTTGCTATGTGTGTGGTATTTGAAGGGGCAAGGAAAGAATAATGAGAGGAATGCAAGTGTCAGCTTCCTTTGCCTCATACACAGTCACTAGAGCTGGGTTTCTGCCCTCTCCTTGTACTTAGTGAAAAGACATAAGAAATAATCCTGCACAGCATTTTGAATATCATCCAAAGAACCCAAAGTGCTTTATAAATATGATGCCCTTGACCCTGGGTGCCACATATTATTCTCTTTCTAGAAAGGCAAAGCAATTCTGACCCCAGGGCCCCTCCGTCGAGAACATTCGGTGCTAGACCCTTTGACTTGCACATCTGGGAATGTGAACAGAGAAATCGCTACCACTCAGACTCTGGAAGTATCCTGAACTCAAAAGTCTGTGTGATTAAGCGGGTGAGCAGACATCACCACCACCACCCTCCCCAGGCATTTCCCCTGATTAGCCTGAAATCCAGCCCAAGTTCTTAATGTGACTATTTTGGTCTGTGGGTTCATATTAGGTTCACAGATGAAATTAAGCAAAATCAAGATCCGAAATTCCACATGTTACCAGGAAGTAGCTGAATTTCACCTTTAGAATAGTCTTTTGTTCTCGAGTCTACCATGATATGTTACCTAGAAATTTAATGGAAATGAACATACTTTACATTAATATTTCATACAATTTCTAAAAGTAAGATTAATATCTACTGCATAATATGTAGTTTTCAATTTTGTAATTTCGGGAGGGAGATATCTCAAGTAATATAAAAGTTTATGACATCTATTTGTTAACTAATAAGTGGAAGAGACACTTCTGAAACTCCCAAATTGGTATTTGTGGTAACCTTTATCCTTCTTTAGAAATGGCCAGTCATATGTACCTCAGGTAAATTATAGTTAAATATATTATGTTGTGGATATTTGCTTTTACATCCAAATTCCAGATTCATAGCTTACATTGATATTGTTTGTAACATGGAAAATCACAGAGCTTGAATATCTTCTTTCCAAAAACAAAGATTTATAATAAACAGTTACAAATTAATGATTGCTAATATTTCACTAGAGAGGTTTTTCTTCCCTGTTTACTGAAAGTGAACCAGTAATTAATCTGAATGGAAAGGAGGACAAAAGCATTTGTTTTAAAAAGTAAAGCATAGTGACATGACATTACTGCTGCTCTGTATGGTGTAGCAAAGACTTAGGGAAAACGGAAACAAAAGTCTCTTCAATGTAGTAGAGATTTATAAAATCTCATCGCTTTAATCCTCAGTTACTGGACCTTCTGAAAACGAATGTGGTCATTAACCATCTGGCTTACCATGAAGTTAACTAAAAAAGTGTCTCTGAAAGGCCCAAACGGGTTTACACGGCTAACGCTAGTTTATTGCTCCGCTGGCACTAACATGCTGAAACTCTAGGGAAGGCGAGGCTGCAGTGCGGTGCAGCGCTGTGAACACCTGGAATATATTCTCCAGAGTGAAAACAGCAGGGAACTGACCAGAAATAACCTCTCTCATATTATTGCTTCAATTAGACCAAAACAACTTTCTCTTTGAAAACTTAATAATAAACACTGCAGGTCATTCACTTGTTTTGAGCCCCTTTGGGAGAGAGGAGCAGATGTATCCCCTTAGCCAGCCCCCTTGCTGTCATAGAGACAAGAGGCACAAATCAGGACAGATATTGATTTTAATTGGAACCAACAGCACCTACATGCCATATTAATTTTCACATCTTCCTGCAAAAAGAAAAAAAAAAAAAAAACACTGAAGATTGTTCTTTTGTTCTGTGAGATTGATTAGATGGAGTGATGTAGTTCATGCATTCATAGATTGAACAATACCTAAGGAAACTCAGGTACTTCTGAGACCTTATTGAGTACCAAAAGTACAGAAGAAAACATCCTTAATACAGACTTGTGCGTTAGAGTCCTGTTTCTAGCCCGTGGACAGGCATTTTTCTTAATAACTTTCACTGGACTCTCCAGAGAAACCATGAATATAAAGAGAAATAGCAGTGGGGAAAAAAAACAAAAACAAAACAAAAACCATGTATGAACCTAGGCTGTTTGTCTCATTCATTTTTCTTCTCTTGATTATAATTCCCCAATGAAATTGTTTGTGCACATACACCAAAAATATTGACCTTCAAATTTTATTTCTTTACCCTTGGTAATTATTTGCCATTATCTAACCATAAAGAAAATGCCACTTTCTTTATAAAAACAGACTTTCTTCTCCTAGTTTTGTCTTTCCCCATGATACTTTAATCTACATATGCTAGGAAATACAGATACATATATTATGCCTTTGTTGACTGTTATGCAAAATTTAATTGGTTGCTGACATCCACTACAACTAGTTCTCAGACTATCCTAGGCTTCATACTAACAGAACTATGGTAGGACTCAGGAACCTGCATTTATACTGAACACTTTTCCAGGTGACCCACATTTTTGAGAACACTGACCTGGCAGCTTTGAGCCTAGGTAACAGTGACACTCATTTATCAGCTCCTTCATCTCCACAGTGGTAAAACAAACAAGCTGAGTAAAATTGTAATCACAGATCTCACAAAATGATATTCATATGTGATTTAGCTTCATTTGTTCAATTATCCAGCTATTATTTATGAAGAACTATTGTTTAAGGGGAAATATGCTGCGTATTGAAGGAAAAGATGATAAACAACACTAGGTTTTTATTGGTGTTTCAAGTTATTGAGGGGGATCTATGTTTTCTTTGTATGTTTGTGTGTGTGTGTGTGATCATATTTACAAAATATTTCTGGAAAAAGAGGGAAAAATAACATAAGAATAAATTGAAAATTATAAAAGTTATTGGAATAAAGAGAATTATTTGGTTTGGAACAAACTAAAACTACCAAATATTTTGCTCTTATTTACCATAAAAATTTCATACTGTCCATTTTTAGTCAAATATGTAGATTTTTTTCTATGATATCTTCTGAAAAAGGATTATTTAAGCAGATAATGATATATCTATATTTTATATATGTATATTATTAAAAATAATACCTTTGTGTTTCATGATAAAATATATTTATGCTATATTATGGCAAAAAAAAAACAGGTTTCAAACACTACATATAAATGATATATTTTTGTGATAATAAATATACATTTTTATTCATAGAAAAATGTTATATCTAGTGAGATTACAGATTATTTTTATTCTTCTTTTCTTTGCCTGTATTTTCCAAATTTACTACAATCAGTACATTTAACTCTTTCTTTCTTATCTATTACTTTTATATTTGATAAACAACAACAAAAAAATGAAGTAGATTACCATGTAATAATATGAACTTGTGAACATGCCTGTTGCCAGATGAAGGATACAGAAGGGTAACTTCTTGGGCTCTCTTATCTATCTCTTTTCCCTTTGCCTTCTCAGCCTTCACGAGAAGAGTTTCAGGTCAGTATTGTAATCTAGAGACAGGAACAGAAGAAAAGATACGGCTCATACAGGTCTGGGTCAAGTCCATCTCCACAAAATTTGTTCAATTTATTTCATTATAATTTATTTCATTCATCAATATTTGAAGTGATAACAACGAAGATTATTCAGTAAAATTGAGAAAATATGAAAAAATACAGGGGAAAAAAAGAGGGTGAAGTAAAAAGCAGGGAGAAATTATATTAAACTCAAGAGTCTTTGTCTCATCTGGTTTGTATGTAAAGAATTGGGGGGATGATGACAACCACCACCACCACCAATTACTGAGCACCTACTAAGTGATAGACACACTGCTGGGCAATTTTCACAAGTCATCTACATTCCTTACACAATTTTGCAAAGTAGATAATAATTACCACATACACATATAAGGAAATGCAATCATAAAGATTAAGTGAATTGACCAAGATCATTCCATGTCCTGTAAGAATGGAAAAACTCCATTCTGCTTCTAAAACTTATGGGAAATTTCTATATGTTCATTCTTTAAATCAATCATTGCATAAATCAGTAGAAAACAAATAGACAAAAATCCCCACCTTCACGCCCTTTCTGAGAGATAGCAAAAGAAAAAAATAGATAAGCAAATTATGTAGCAGAAGGCGGCGCTGGGTTATAAACTTCTAACTTACGTATAACCTGTAGTTACAAACCAACCCCTATAAAGCCTATATTAAAAATCCCAGGTACATACAATGGTTCCTAATAACAAACAGGCACTACCAGATGTGCATGGTAATAATAATAATTATTATATTATTGTATTTTAATGCTAAAGATATTTTAGTGTATTTGGAAGTGTTTCCTTAATGTGTTCATATGCATAGAAAGATACACTATATACTAAGACAAACTTTTGATTGACATTAGATATGGACTGTATCTAATTGTTCCAAATTATTTACAAATTCAACTTTACACAGATTTAGGCATAGAACTTGTTCCGAGTATTGCTTGCATGCTAAGCCAAAAAAGTAAAACTAATTGTTGTCAAGTCGTATTCCAATTCATGGCAACCCCAAGTGTTGCAGAATGAAACTGCGAGGCATAGGATTTTCAAGGCTGTGACCTTTCAGAAGCAGATTGCCAGGCCCTTCTTCAGAGGGGCCTCTAGGTGGGTTTGGCTTCTATGAGGAGAGGAGAGCAGAGAAGAAAGCTAAACAATGTATTCGGAGGGCAGGATATCTTCTGGAAGCTGTCAGGAGCATGTAATTTCTCAGAAATACCTTCCTAAAATTTACCTGTTGCAATTGAGGACATTCTGACTCACAGAGACCCCATGTGTTTCCGAGAAGAATTGCTCTCTACAGGGTTTTCAAAAGCTAATTTTTCACAAGTCAATACCAGACCTTTCTTTACAGGTGCCTCGGGGTGAACTGGAAGCTCCAATGTTCTGATTAGCAGCTGAGTGCATTATCATTGGTACTACCCAGGCACTCTCCTAAAACTTTAAAAAAAAAAAAATTAAAAAGCCCACTGCCATTGAGTGCATTCCAACTCATACCAACCCATAGGACAGAGTAGACCTGCCCCCATTGGGTTTCCAAGGCTGTACATCTTTACGGAAGCAGACTGCTTCATCTTTCTCCCACAGAAAGGCTGGTGGATTCGAACTGCCGACTTCTTGGTTAGCACCTGAATGCTTTAACCACTGCACCACCAGAACTCCTTTCCTAAAGCTTAGGTTCCTTTAAACAGTTTTTTTTCAGACACTGAAGTACCTCGAATGTTTTCAAACACGCTAAAACAATCATTCTCCATGGAACGGGGCGAGGGAAACCTCTTTTCTACTATAAAAATAGGCTACATGTGATGTTAGTTCTTTTTCCTGTTCTATCCTTAAGCGATAACAGAGAGTAGTGCTTCCCCAAATGAATTCATAAACTCTTGTCCCCCTTTTTTCTCTTACTCCACTAATTTTAAGTCAGTTTGGGGAGCTTGCAAGATTTGTTTTTGCAGAAGCTTCCTTGCTCACTAAGCAGGTTTTCCCAAGCTTGAGTTTGAAAGACCCCCTGGAGAAGAACTACAAGACAAGCACTAATTACCATAACAATTTATTAAGGAAGATCTTTGATCTTTTCTCACCTACCCAGTTGTCTAGTTCTGCTTTGTCTCCACAAGTATAAAATGTGTTTACATAACTAATTAACACAACAGATTGAGTTTTACTGGGTACATGATAAAAAGTGGTCCAAATGGTTTGATCTCATGCTAAGGGAGGAAGTGTTCGGAATTAGCACTTCCTAAGAGATCCAAATGGGAGTAACTATTGTCAAATTCTCATAAAACAAAAATTCTTAATGTTCCCAAATGGGACATTGCTTTATAGTAAGCTTCAGTATTTGAAGTCTCACTACAGAATGTTTTATTTAAAAAATATGTAAATACAGACAATTCTGAGCTATTTTCAGAGATGGAATGAGCTCTTGAAAAAAAAATAAAACCTGTGTTTATTTTCCCCCTTAAAATTCTCCTAATTTTAATTTAGACTAATTTTAGATAAAGTATTTGGAGAAAGAAAGCTTGTCTTTTTACTCTGTGAAATTCAGATCTCAGAGATGAACAGTTTATAGTTGTAAATAAATCCAATACTGATGATTACAACATTTAAAATTATTTTCTTTTTTGTTATTGATTATAAAATTAATTATAATTTTAAAGAATTAAAATCTTCCTGATTTATTGGTCATTTAGCGCCTTTTCTTTTTTTATCTTTTGAACCCTGAAATCTTTTTCTTGGAAAGAAGAATCACATATTTCCAAGGGCAAGTGCATAACTACATCAAAAGATTTGAGTCAGGGTCAAAATTCCAAAAATCCTTTCCTTTCTCAAAAGCAGGTGAGATATACACATTTTAGCCCATCCCTGCTTTCTGAATTTGAAATTAAATGCATTTTTCTGACAGATGACTGTTATTGCACATTTAGAAAATTTCAACTTTCTGTGGAGAGAGAAAGACTTGCGATTACAAAACAGTTTGACAACTTAAGTGCAAATGAATCAGAAACATGTGGATTACATTCCCCTGAAACACACGATTTTTAAAAATTAAGAGGAAAAGAGGTTGGCAACAAGTATTTTCATTTTTGCCAGACTTGAGCATTTTAAAAATAACTCAAGATAGTCAAGGAACCCAGATTGTGGTTGGGCTCTCCTCTCCATAGTCAATTTTCAATTTTCAAACTTCAATATCTGAAGTTTCAAATCACAAATTCAAAATATAAACATATAAATATTTGAGCCCTTCTATTTTTACTTCCATGTTGTTTTAGGATCAATAGAAATAAAAATGATTATGGACAAATCAAATTGGGAGGGATGGAAAGATTCTTTGTTAGGGGACTGTCATGCATTTCCAATATAAATGGCTGAAATTCCATTTAGTCATTACTAGAATATGAATATCTCATGTATTGGGAAAAGCAAGTGCATTCAGAGAAAATGCTTCTACATATCTTGGAATATTCATGAAAGGGAAGGTCCTGGAGGCCACTAGGAAACCTGGAGGAGGGCATACTATCAACCTAGCTTGAGTTTTGAAATTGTGATTGACATTTATCAATGAAAAAGCATCTTCAGGACTTCAAGTTCTAGTCTATATTTACAGGTAACCTATTATGCTAATGTTGAGCATCTTCCCTTAGCATTATAAAGTATTTTTACCCTTATATTCAGACAATACAAAATATCCTATTTACAGATAGTAAGACCACAATGATATTGTATTCTTAAGTATTCTAAATGCCAAAGTAATTTTTTTTTTTTTAAATCTGTTGACTATACAGACATAGAGAAAGAATGAGAGACAGAAAGAGAGAGCAAGCAAGAAACGAAGGAACAGAAGAAGGATGGAAAGAAAAAAGAAAGAACGAGAGGGAAGAACGGAATGAAGGATGGAAGGAAGAGAAGAAGACTGAATTTCTAGATTCCCTTCAAAGGAAGTTTTTGGAGACTGAATAAGAAATAAGAAAGTCCTTTGGGTTACACTTAAGAAACAAATTGTAATGATAGGAAAGCTAATAGTGACAGCAAAAAATAAAGCACAACTATCCATGAATCCTAACTCAATTCCAGATGCAGTTGTAGGTGCTTTCCATACATTATCTGGTTTAATGCTCACACAGATGCATGAGAAAAAGAATAGGTTAATTAACTCACCTAAAGCTAAATGACCAAATTCAGAATAAAGTCCTTCTCATTCTAGAGCCCAAGCAGCCTTAATCACTTTGTATCCTCATCTAATTTGTAGGAACCTCCTTCAATCCAAGCCTCATTTGTTAGTTTAAACCCTCCAAACAACAACAAAAACTAGTTACTGAGGTCCTTCATAAGGATTCCTGAAGAGAATATTACTTTGTGCCAGACAATTGCCTTCTACACTTGAAATGTGAGCACATTTTCAATTTTTTTTTCTAATTATTTTTCTTTAACATCTCTAATTTCATAATAGATCATTTTCTTCTAAGATATGCAAAATAAGCATGTAAATAGCCCTACATTAGATAAGTATGTAATAGAATATATTTGCAAAGAACTCAGAGATTTTTTAATGTCATGTACATTTAAAAGGAGCTCTGGTAGCATAGTGGCTAAGACACTTGCCTGCTAACCAGACGGCTGGCGGTTCAAACCC
>NW_006921754.1:3850030-3852518 GCF_000298275.1 Orycteropus afer afer | reverse complement strand
GTTGGGCAATCCTACTTCCGTAGTGATACTGCCTCGGAAACCCAAGGAGGGGTCGCTATGAGTCAGGGCTGACTCGACAGCACATAACAACAACTAACAACAACATTTAAAAAAAAAAAAAAATTGCTCAGAAACTTCAACTAATTCATTGTTATTTTCATACATGATGGGTGATAAAGAAGTCCTGATGGTGCAGTGATTAAAGTGCTTGGCTGCTAACCAAAAGGTCAGTGGTTTGAACACATCAGTCACTCTACGGGAGAACAATGTGACACTCTACATTCATAAAGATTTACAATCTTGGAAATTGTGGGGCAGTTCTACTCTCTCTTACATTGTCACTGTGATTTGGAATCAGTTCATTGGCAGCGGATTTGTTTTTTGGGTTTATGGGTGATACACATTATTAATCTCAAATAAGATAATAAAAGGAAATATAAATACCCTCTCAGATATTTAAACTATTTTAATGTCAATATGCTTCAAGTTTAGCTACAATACAATAACTAACATCCATCTTCTTCACAGTTAGATTCATCTATGTTGGTATTAATGCAAACAAAACAAAACAAAAAAATACAAACGCACTGCTGTCGAGTCAGATCCAACTCATAGCGACCCCTCCTTGGGTTTCTGAGGCAGTATCACTAGGGAGCTCTGGTAGCATAGTGGCTAAGACACTTGACTGCTAGTCAGAAGGCTGGTGGTTCAAACCCACCAGCCACTCCTTGGAAGGAAGATGGGGCAATCTACTTCCGTAGTGACACTGCCTCGGAAACCCAAGTAGGGGTCGCTATGAGTCGGGTCTCACTTGACGGCACATAACAACAACAACAACATCACTAGGGAAGTAGATTGCCCAAACTTCCTTCTGAGGAGTGGCTGGTGGGTTCGAACCTCTAGCCTCTAGCCTTCCAGTTAGCAGTCAGATTTAGGTACTACTAAATCTCAACTCACAATAACGCGTTACAAAACAGAACTGCTCCATAGTGTTTCGTTGAGTTTACTCTTAAAGGAAGCAGAACACCAGGCCTTTCGTTTGCAGTGGTGCTGGATGGGTATGACTGACCAACCCTTTGGTTAGTAATGGAGTACAAAGCATTTGTTCTACTTGAAGTCAGTATTTTAGCTATATCTACTTGCTGTCTTAACTTCCAAAATTTTATTAATTTTCACCAGACCTACAAAAAGGGCACGGAGGTGACATCTTCTGATCTCCTCTAACTTCACAAAAGGAAGACAGAATCACCATCAGCAGAACAAAGCTCATTCCTGTGAAGCCAGCAATTCCACCACCCTCCAGCCTTTTTACTAAATTTGACGCCAGCCTTTCCTCCCACAGCAGTCACTTTTTCTCTGCTGGGTTCAACAATTCATTGCAATGGCCACACAGAACTCACAGACAATACTCACAATTATGAGACTTTATTAAGGAAGTAACAGGCTACAATTCATGTTCAGGAACACTCTCAGTATACAATTCTTCTATCAGGACAGTCTCCCCTCTACTGTGCCCTCAGCTCTCCTCTCTGGCCCTTGGCCTCTAGGCCTGGCCTCTGCCTTTCTCATTCTGTGGGCTAGGTAAAACTGCCGCTCTGTCACATGCCTCTTGGTTACACAGCAGCTGTGTCTCTCTGGGACGTCTCTCTGCCAATGAGGTCCAGCTCAGGGATCTCAGGTCCAAGGACATGCTCTACTTCATCTCCAGCTCGTCTCTCTTGATGGCAGTGAGATCCCTCTCTGCCTCTAGAATGGCTCATTTTTAGCCTGGCAGAGTGACAAAATTAACCAACCCCAACATCGGAGTTCTACACACCTTATTTTCATGGTTCCACCCAGTAATCTTGTGGGAGTTACAAAGACTATGGCTAGAAAAGCTATACCAAGTAATCCACTGCACCACAAGACCATATTCTCAATGAAAATACTATTTTAGAGAATAAATGTATCTCTTTATTGAAGTAAATGATGTTGTAGATCAGCACATTCTAAAATAAAATGATCTCTAGATCCCAATTATAGTCCTCTATTGTCACTTTTTTCTCCTCTGAAATATTTAAGTCAATTAGTCTATGGAAACCACACTTTTCTAGAAAATTTATGAATAGAAAACAATCACTTAAACTCTTCAGTTTAACATTTATTGTGCATCACTATATTTGAGACAAATTCCTTCAGTACACTAAAAGAATTGGTGAGAAACAAAGCTCCAGAAATTGACAGAATACCCATGTTTCAACAAACTGATGCAGCGCTGGAAACACTCACTCATGTATGCCAGGAGATTTGGAAGATAGCTACATGGCCAAACAACTGGGAAAGATCCATATTTGTGTCCATTCCAAAGAAACGTGATCAAACAGAATGCAAAAAAAAAAAAAAAAAAAAAAAAAGAACCATATCATAAATATCACATGCAAGTAAAATTTTGCTCAAGATAGTTAAAAAATGATAGTAGCAATACATCAATGGGGAACTGGCAGAAATT
>NW_006921754.1:3835934-3849930 GCF_000298275.1 Orycteropus afer afer | reverse complement strand
GACAGAATACCCATGTTTCAACAAACTGATGCAGCGCTGGAAACACTCACTCATGTATGCCAGGAGATTTGGAAGATAGCTACATGGCCAAACAAGTAGGAAAAATTTATTTGTGTGTACATTCCAAAGGAACGGGATGGAACAAAATCCAAAAAAAAAAAAAAAAAAAATTATTGAACCATATCATAAATATCACATGCAAGTAAAATTTTGCTCAAGATAGTTAAAAAATGATAGTAGCAATACATCAATGGGGAACTGGCAGAAATTCAAGCTGGATTCAGAAGAGTACTTGGAACAAGGGATATCATTGCTGATGTCAGATGGATTTTGGCTGAAAGCAAAGTATACCAGAAAGATGTTTACCTGTGTTTTACTGACTATTCAAGGATATCCAACAGTGTGGATCATAACAAATTAAGGATAACATTGCAAAGAAGATAAATTGCTAGAAACTTAGTTCCTGTGAGGAACCTGTACATAGACCAAGAGGCAGTCATTTGAGCAGAACAAAGGGAGACTGCATGGTCTAAAATTAGGAAAAATGTACATCAAGTTTGTATCCTTTCACCATACTTATTCATTCTGTGTGCTGAGCAAATAATCTGAGAAGCTGGACTATATGAAGAAAAATATGGCGTCAGGATTGGAAGAAGATTCATAAACAACCTGCCATATTGCAGATGACAAAATCTTGCTTGCTGAAAGCCAATAGGACTTAAATAAGGCTTCATCTTAACTGATGAACATCAAAGACTACATACAGTCTTTGGTATGGATTACCCCTCAACATAAAGAAAACAAAAATCTTCACTACTGGACCAATAAGCAACAATAATGAATAATGGAGAAAACATTGAAATTGTCAAGGATTTCATGTTACTTGTGTCAAAGATCAATGCCCATGGAAGCAGCTGTAAAGAAATCAAATGATATTGCATTGGGCAAATTTTCTGCAAAAAAACCTCTTTAAAATGTTAAAGAGCAAAGATGTCACTTCAAAGATGAAGTTGCACCTGACCCAAGCCAGGGTAATTTCAATAGCCTCATATGCATGTGAGAGCTGGGCAATGAGTAAGGAAGACTGCAGAAGAATTGATGCATTTGCATTGTGTTGTGAAGAATATTGAATGGACAATGAACTGCTAAAAGAATGAACAAATCTATCTTGCAAGAAGTACAGCCAGAATGCTCCTGAGAAGCAAGAATGGTGAGACTTTACCTCTTGTACTTTGGTCTTGTTGTTAGAGGGAGCAGTACCTGGAAAAGGATAGTATGCTTGGTAAATTAGAGGGTCAGGGAAAAGGGGAAGACCCTCAATGAGATAGACTGACATAGTGGGTGCGATGATGGGCTCCAGCATAGCAACAATTGTGAGGACGGCAGAGGACTCGGCACTGTTTTGTCCTGTTGTACCTAGTGCCACTATGAGTCTGAACCTACTTGACAGCACTTAAGCACGATGTCTTCAAGACATTATATTTGGCAGTAAAATATTATATTCTGCCTTGAAGGAATCCTCTGCAAAGTCATCCAGTCTATCAGTATCATGTATGCTATGAGAATACAGTCCCCAGAGGAAAAGAATAATTCCTTTTCTCAAATCTCATCATTATGTTCCCACTGTAGGGTAGTATGAGACTTCAATGCAACTCTTACTCAATTTGTGTGTAGATATTAACTATTTCTAGACTTGATTGTTTCATTTGCTACTGCTCTTTAGCTAAGTTGCCTTTATATCCCGAGATGGCTCAAACAGCTGAAAAGAATAGATGATAAAGGAATAACTGATGTCAGAGAAAAAGCCAAAAAATATATGTGCTTGAAAGTCAAAATCATTTTGACATATTTCCTATAATTTTGATTTAATTGAGCCAATAAATATTCACAAAATGCCTATTTTGCAGGTGCTGTTTTAGGCACCTATAGAGGGAACTTTGGTAGCATAGTGCCTAAGGCATTTGACTGCTAATCAGAAGGCTGGCAGTTCAAACCTACCAGCCACTCCTCGGAAGGAAGATTGGGCAATCTACTTCCGTAGTGATACTGCCTTGGAAACCCAAGGAGGGGTCGCTATGAGTTGGATCCAACTTGACGGCAGTGAGTTAGAGTTTCGTTCATATTAGAAATGAACAAGATGAAATCTCTGCTCTCAAGAACTCTACATTCCATAGGCACTTCAATCACTTTGTGCCTTCATCCCATTTGCCTCGGCCATCTTCATAGAGCCCAAAGAGAAACCGAGTTCACTTGGAAACTTTGATATGTTATTTCCTTTTCCAAAAAAATGTGAAATTCACTTAATATTTTACTCAAAATAAAAATACTTGTAAAGAAGTTTAAGAAATTAAATCATCAACTGAGTTGCCTCTGAAGAACTCACAACAACTAAAGGTAATTCATGAAGGGCACATTCTTCTTCCTTCCTGCTTCTGGCAATGTGAAAGATAAGCCTCTTCAGAGTTGCCACCTGTGGGATGCGGGATGACTGGCCACCTTCTTTCACCATCAGACCACAAGGCTCATTCTTGCCATAATGAAGAAGCTGATTGATGGATGTCACCTTCCCTACTGCTGACACCCTTATCTTTCTCAGCTTAGCAGTAACAGACATGACCTGCTCCCCACCAGCTGGTCTCTGTGTGCGGGAGCCCGTCCGTCACTCTGTTTCCTCACTCCATCTGTTCCCTCCTCCTCCAAACTTCAGCCCATATGCCCACTGGCAGCAACCAATATGTCTGTCTGTCAGTAGCTCTGTAATGAGACCAATTTATAAGGTCACATAATCCTGACTTTTCAGGAAAAAAAAAATTCCTATCTCATTTACTGAGAGAAAACTACCTTCCTCTCTGGTTCTCATGACTGTGGGAGGTCATGTACTAACCACCAAAAAGTAGATTAGAATTAATTTCAAGTGGTCTCTTTTTCACCAAATTTCCTTGAAAAGACAGCCCCTGTTTTTCTTTAATTGCGAATGCTCTTAGCTAGAAGTTACAAAATGAAAATATTGACATTTATGGAGGAAACTAAGGTCTAGAAACAATTTAACTTATTCAAGTAAGTGAACACTACCTCAATTCCAGTAGTGTTTTTGGTTATCAGCAGAACCTGCTTCTGACTTGCTTGCATAGGAAGTTTATGCACAGGGTTTCCAAGGACCTGTCAGTAAGCGTTTTATGTTTGTATGGCATAGTAGAATTTTCCCCAGGAACATTTTGAGCCTTCAGCAGACTAGTGCAAATTAAAATCTGTGTCAGTTTTGCCCAGAGGCTAAGAGTACCTCATCACATTATATTGAATTCGAATAACTGAAATCAAAATATTTATAAGCACAAGGCAAGCAGTGAGTCCTGTTTTATAAGCCATCATTAGAAATATAACATTTCCTTTCTACAAAGCATGTCACCATGCACCATTCATTTTCCAAGAGACCATGCTCAATAACTGTTAATTAATTATGATATGTAAGTGTGGTTTTAGGAGTCCCTAGGTGACTCTAATGGTTAAGCACCTGGCTACTAACCAAAAGGTTGGCAGTTCAAATCCACCCAGAGGTGCCTGAGAAGAAAGGCCTGAAGATCTAATCTGGAAGATGACAGGCATCCAAAACCCTATGAAGGGCGTTCTACTCTGAAACGCTGAGGGTTGCCAGGAGTCAGAATCAATTTGACAGCAACTGGTAAGATGTTGCTTTATGTTTAACAGAAACGGATGAAGATCAAAAACTGTAATGGAGGCTTTCAGGACATCTCAACTTAGAGAGTTACAAGTTTCTGCTTTTTGGTCATTTAGGTACTTGCACTATCTGGATATAAGATGGCGTCTTGAGCTGCCTAATAATAGTGACCTGTCTTCTTGCTCAATAAAAAGTTCTTTCTCACAACATCCAATTTTAAATCACGAACAATATTAACTCAGAAGTCCTGAGCTAGCTCTTGGATTTAAGACCTGGGGTCACTGCTATAATTCACAATGATATCAGGAATCTGTTCACTCTGAATTGGGGATTACATTTGTATTCATCAATTATGGATCAGTTATTTTTACATATGTTGAAGATCCCCTTGAATCTTAAACAGGTGTCTGGATTTTGTCGTCTAGAGCCCTCAGGATCCCTGTAATAGTTTGGAGCCCACAAAACAGCCTAACAATTGGCAGGTATATATTGGTAGCATAGTGCCTAAGGCACTTGACTGCTAACCAGAAGGCTGGCGGTTCAAACCCACCAGCCACTCCTCGGAAGGAAGGTTGGGCAATCTACTTCCGTAGTGATACTGCCTCGGAAACCCAAGGAGGGGTCGCTATGAGTCAGGTCCGACTCGACAGCACATAACAACAACAAGCCAGAAGACTGCACCAACCAGTCTGCGCTCTAGGGCTCTTTACTCAGTCCTGCTGCTGGGTTTCAGTTGATTTCCTAACCCAAATCACTCCTCCTCCTCCCACCCCTCCTCCTCATCAATCTAACCATGAACTAAAAGGTAAGTGGAGGAGGCTGCCAGTAAAGTAAATGTCAAGCCTTGCCATGCCTAATGGTTTAAATTATCAGCTACATTGGCACAACATAGTACACAAAAACACTATTCTACATCCTACTTTGGTGAGTAGTGACTGGGGTCTTAAAAGCTTGGGAGCAGACATCTAAGTTGCAACTATTGGTCTGTCCTCCTTCAGAGCAAAGAAGAATGAAGGAAATCAAAGATTTATGGAAACAAATAGTCTAAAGACTACTAGACAATGAGAACCTCAACCTACACAATCCTGAGACCAGAAGAACTAGATGGCGCCCAGCTACCGCAGCCAATTACTTGGAAAGGGATAAAATTGGAGATCCTGGTTAGAGTAAGAGAAAAATGTGGAATAAAATGCAAAATTACAAAATTTAAGACCAGGCTTATTGGTTTGATAGAAACTGGTGAAACACCTGAGATTATGGCCCCTAATCACCTGTTGCTCCTGAAATTGGACTCATTCCCATGGCTCATCTTCAGCTAAAAAATACAGTCCTACAAGGTGAATAAGGAGCTCTGGTAGCATAGTGCCTAAGGCACTTGACTGCTAACCAGAAGGCTGGCAGTTCAAACCCACCAGCCACTCCTCGGAAGGAAGGTTGGGCAATCTCCTTCCATAGTGATACTGCCTCGGCAAACCAAAGAGGGGTCGCTATGAGTAGAGTCTGACTCAATGGCACATAACAACAACAACAACACAAGGTGAATAATTACACCAGGGAGGTGTGCTTCTTAGAACGCTGAACCATAGGGGATCTGAAGGGCAGCATTTGCACAGGGAGAAACCTAGGGAGGCAAGAAAGCATAGGTAAGGACACAGGGAAAAATTTACCACAGGAAGTGGGAAGAGAGCTGTTACACTGAGGGGATTGCAATCAATGTGATGAAAGAAAATGTGTATGAACTTGTTTTGGTCACCTAGTGCTACACTAACAGAAGATATCACAAATGGGATGGCTTGAACAAAGAGAAGTTTATTCTCTTACAGTTAGGGAGGCTAGAACTCCAAGTTCATAGTGCTGGGTTCTAGAGGCTGGGTGAAAGCCTCTCGACTTTGGGCTTCAGTTCTGTCTCTTGCTCCTGGCCCACTGAAGTTAGAGTCATCTTTTCACTCAGGCAGCTGCTGGGTCCTGAGGCTGACAAATCCAAGGTCAACAAGTGAAAAGACACAGTCCCAATATTACCAAACCACATGGCAGTCCATTGATTCAAGTGCATTAAAGCCCCAACATTGACAGAGCATGGCAGACTGCTGAATGAAGATTCAGCTACACGGAGGGTTCAAGTGTGCCAAAAAGTGGGAGACCATCCTCAAAGTTGCTTCTTATGTACTGGAGGCAGACCACATCCATAAAGCAGCTACTCAGCTGCTCCAATAGAGTCTACCATGGAGTTAATTACCAATCTTACCATGTTGTTGCTGTTATGAGCCATCGAGTCAGACCTGACTCACAGCGACCCCTCCTTGGGTTTCTGAGGCAGTATCACTATGGAAGAAGATTGCCCAACCTTCCTTCTGAGGAGTGGCTGGTGGATTTGAACCACCTTACCATGGAGAATAACTATATCCAGATGCCCAGCCACTCAACCAGGCCCAACCAAGTTGACATACAAACAACTACCACAGAACTGGTGAATGAAAAATGAATTTGCTCTGTAAACTTTCACCCAAATCAAATAAAAAGTGAAAGAATAAAATATATTATCAGCACAGTTTCTTCCTTATGCTTCATTTTTGTATTTCTGATCCCCAGAACCACAACTTCTTGCTGATAAAAATCTAATGGTAAAATCTATTGATAAGCTTCATTCTAGTATTAAAAATCGGTTACGGGGCACTGGTAAGATATTTACTCTTATTCACAATGATGAAGCAGATAAGGTAGAAGAATTGCAGGCTTTAATGGGCCATGAGTTGGAATCAACTCAGCATCAATAGTTTGGGGTTTTTCCTTTGAATATACAAATCTTGTTGCTTAGCTTTCTTTTACATTAAAGAATATTTGCTAATTTGTATACAATATAACAAAATGTAGAACTGGCATGTTCTGAGTCAGAACTTCTTTCAGTAACTAATGTATTCTATAATAAAATTCACTGTATTTAAAGTGAAATATTTTGTTCTCTATGTTAAAGTGTTAAGCTCATCATGGGAGTATTCCTATTTGATTTTTTCCACAATGAATATTTCCAGGCTTTGAGATTTCATTTTAATAAAATATAACCTATCTATGTTTATAAAATAATAAAAAACAAAAACTCAAACTCACAGCCATCAAGTCAGACCTGACTCACAGCGACCTCTCCATGGGTTTCCGACCCAGTATCACTACGGAAGTAGACCATCAAAGGAAAAATAGGGACCAACTTCAAAACCAAACTCATTGCCCTCCAGTCAATCCAACTCATAGCGACCTCTCCTTGGGTTTCCAAGGTGGTATCACTACAGAAGTAGATTGCCCAACCTTCCTTCCAAGGAGTGGCTGGTGGGTTTGAATTACTCTTCTGGTTAGCAGTCAAATGCCTTAGGCACTACACCACCAGAGTTTAGGAGCCCTAAATTATGGCATAAATAGACTATCAAGCATAATCCAAAATGCACAAACACCAGAAGAGAAACTAGATGAATGGGACCTTCTAAAAATTAAATTTTTATGTACTTCCAAAGACTTCTACAAAAGAGGCAAATGAGGACCTACAGATTGGGAAAAAATATTTGGCAATGGCATATTTGCCAAGAGACTTATCTCTAAAATTTATAGAAAACTCCAACACCTCAACAACAAAATGACAAATGAAAATGGGCAGAAGACATGAATAGACACTTCACCAAAGGGGATATTCAGTGGGCCAACAGGTGCATGAAGAAGTGTTGATGATCATCAGTTATTAGAGAGATGCAAATCAAAACAACAATGAGTTACTATCTTGCCCCAACACTAGTAGCAAAGTTCAACAAGAGAGAAAATAACAAATGTTAACAAGGATGTGGAGAGATTGGGACCTTCATACACTGCTGGTGGGACTGTAAAATTATACAACCACTGTGGAAAGCAGTATGGCAATTCCTTAAAAAGTTGGAATTAGAAATATCATTTGTCCCAGCAATCCCATTATTAGGTATATGAGCTCTGGTATAGTGCCTAAGGCATTTGACTGTAAACCAGAAGGCTAGCAGTTCAAACCCACCAGCCACTCCTTGGAAGGATGATTGGGTGAACTACTTCCGTAGTGATACTGCCTCAGAAACCCAAAGAGGGGCCGATATGAATCAGGTCCGATTTGATGGCAGTGAGTTTGGTTTTGAAGTTGGTCCCTATTTTTCTTTTGATGAACTTTATAGATTTAGGTTTCACATTTGTCTTTGATCCATCTGGAGTTAGTTGTGTATGGTATGAGGTACAGATCTCGTTTCATTTTTCTGCAAATGGATCTCCAGTTTTGCCAGCACCATTTGTTAAACAGATTATCTCTTCCCCATTTAATGGATTTTGGCCACTTGTCAAAGTTCAGCTGACTATAGGTTGATAGATCTATTTCTGGGTTCTCAGTTCTATTCCACTGGTCTATGTGTCTGTCATTGTACCAGTATCAGGCTGTTTTGACTACTGTGGCTGTATAGTAGGTTTTGAGATCTGGGAGTCTGAGACATGCCACTTTGTTCTTTTTCAATAGTGCTTTGCTTAACCGAGGTCTCTTTCTGTTCCATATAAAATTAGTGATTGGTTTTTCCATATCCTTAAAGAATGTTGATACGATCTGGATTGGAATTACACTGAATGTATAGGTTGTTTAGGGTAGTATTGACATTTTCACAATGTTCAGTCTTCCTATCCATGAGCATGGTATGTTCTTCCATTTACTTAGATCTCATATGATTTCTTGAAGTAGTGTTTTGCAGTTTTTTTTTTTTTTTTTTTTGTACAGATCTTTTATGTCAGCCCCGCCTCATAGCGACCCCTCCTTGGGTTTCCAAGGCAGTATCACTATGGAAGTAGATTGCCCCATCTTCCTTCCAAGGAGTGACTGGTGGGTTTGAACCGCCAGCCTTCTGGTTAGCAGTCAAGTGCTTAGGCATTATGCTACCAGAGCTCCTTTTTGCTGGTGTAGAGGAATCCAGCTGATGTTTGGATGCTGATCTTGTACCCTACCACTATGGTAAATCTCTCAATTAGTTCCAGTAGGTTTTTTTTTTTTTTTTTTTTTTTTACTAAGTCTCTTGGGTTTTCTAGGTATAGGATCATATCATCAGCAAATAGAAATAGTTTTGCTTCTTTCTTACCAATTTGGATGCTTTTCATTTCCCTTTCTTACCTAATTGTCCTGGCTAGGGCTTCTGATACAATGCTAAATAGAAGTGGTGATAGAGGGCATCCTTGTCTGGTTCCAGTTCATAAAGGGAATGTTTTAAGTCTCTGTTGAGAATAATGTTGGCTGTTGGTTTTGCATATATCCTCTTCATTATAGCTCTGGTGGTATAGTGCCTAAGGCATTTGACTGCTAACCAGAAATCTGGTGGTTCAAACTCACCAGCCACTCCTCAGAAGGAAGGTCGGGCAATCTACTTCCATAGTGATAACACCTCCGAAACGCAAGGAAGGATCGCTATGAGTTGGATCCGACTTGATGGCAGTGCATTTGGTTTGGTTTTGGCCCTTTATTATGTTGAGGGAAGTCCCTTCTATTCCCATTTTGCTGAGAATTTTTATCAGGAATGGGTATTGGGTTTTATCAAATGCTTTTTCTACATTGATTGATATGATCATGTGGTTCTTATCTTTTATTTATGTGATGGATGATGTTGATTGTTTTTCTAATGTTGAACCAATCTTACATAGTTTATATGAACCCCACCTGGTCATGATATATTATTTTTTTATGTGTTGTTTGAGTCTATTGGCTAGGATTTTGTTGAAGATTTTTACATCTATATTCATGAGGGATATTGGTCTTTTTTTTTTTTTTTTTTTTTTTGCTGATGTCTTTGCCTGGTTTTGGTATCAAAGTTACGCTTGCTTCATAAAATTAAATTGGAAGGATTCCATCATTTTCTACATCCTGGAATAGTTTGTGTAAGATTGGTGTCAGTTCTTCTCTGAACATTTGATAGAATTCTCCAGTGAAACTATCTGAGCCAGGGCTTTTTTCATTGTTGTTTATTTTTTTATGACCTGTTCAATTTCTTCTTCTGTCATGGGTCTGTTAAAATTTTCCATCTCAGTCTGTGTTAGTTTAGGTAAGTAGTATGTTTCTAGAAATCTGTCCACTTCTACTAGATTTTCAAATTTGTTGGAGTACAGTTCTTCATAGTATCCTGATATTAACCTTTTTATTTCAGCTGATTCTGTTGTAATGTCACCCAATTCATTTTGTATTTGTGTTATTTGTATGCTCTCCATCTTTTCCTTTGTTAAATTTGCCAGTGGTTTGTCAATTTTATTGATCTTTTCAAAAAACCAATTCCTAGTCTTGATTTTTTTCTATTGTCTTTCTATTTTCAGTTTCATTTATGTTCTGCTCAAATCATTATTATTTCTTTTCTTCTGGTGATTGTATTTTTTCCTGCTCTTTTTCTAACTGTTAAGATGTTGGTTTAAGGTATTGATTTTGGCTTGTTCTTTGTTTTGATGTGTGCATTCATTGTTATAAATTGGTCTCTGATCACTGCTTTTACTGTTTCCCAAGATTTTGTTGTGTTGTGTTTTCATTCTCATTGGACAAGACATTTTTATTTCTTTTTCATTTCATTTTTTATTTCTTCTATCACTCAGTCATTTTTAAGGAGGGTGTTATTCAGTTTCCATGTGTTTGCTCTTTTTCCATTGATCTTCCTATTGATTTCTAATTTTATACTGTTGTGATCTGAGATGATCCTTTGCAGTATTTCAAAGAATTTAGCAATTAATTATTTTACATGTATGTACTTCCACTCTTCTCTTCCCAGAGAGATAAACTGCAAGCCACTAGACACAGAGACTGTCAAATCCAGTTAATTATTTCTGCTTTTTCCTTTTATAGCTTCCTTTCATTTGGACTCATTGGTGACCACATTAAATACCTTAGTATTCCTCTTCCCATGAAACATAGACTTTAAGCATAAAGAATTTTGGAGGCTACAGGGAGTTCTGGCAAGATGGTGGAATAGGCAGACAAGCTACACAGACCATCTGCAACCAAACAATGAGAAACCTACTGAAACCAATACAGAAGACAGTCCTGGAACCCTGAGTTTTGAAGGCAAGGGTAAAGAAGTGGATTAAATATCAACTAGTTTAAGAACCTGCATGGAAACAGGGAGTAAGGAGATAAATGGAGCTGTGGACTGCCAGTTGTCCTGAGGGCACAGCACTTTGAATACATCCCAGTAGCAACCTAAGAATTGGTTCTGCTCACTAAAGTCTGCATGGGCAAGGATTGCATTGGTGCCTGACAACCAGAAAAGAAAACAGTGAAGAAGCAGAAAAACAAATCTATGGCCTGCAGTGGCTGTCCTGAGGGGCAGCCATTTTGAATAGTCACTAGCAGTGCCGCAACCATTTTGAATATACCAAAGTGGCATTCTTACCTTGTCTACAACATAGAAGTGGGCACCACTTGTCAAGGACAGCACAGATGGTCGCACTGGAGGCTGACAACTAGAGAGAAGTGATATTCCCCTCGTTATTCTTATACCCCACATACTCTTGATGAACTTAGGTGTGGCCATACCCTGCCTTTACCCACCTTCTTGACCAGCAGGAATTCCATCCTTTTCTGTGCCCTGACAGAGCCTAGGTACCATATCCCACTCCCACAGATTTGTTTTTGACTGATTGTTTTCAAATTATTATTTTATTTTCCTCCTTTCTTCCTTCTTTATTTTCTTTTTTTTTTTCCTCTTTCCCATCCCTGATTCTTGGTTTTTACTTTTTCTCTCTTCCCTTTATTTTTATTTTCTCTCTTTTGGTTCTTACTATCCCTGGTTTTTCCTTTTGCAATTTTCCCATTTTTTCTTTACTACTGCTTTTCTCTTATTCTTTTCTCTCATTCCTCCTTCCCCTGATATTGTGGCTTTTATTTTCTCTTTTTCTCATTATCTTTCTTTAATCTTTTTTTAATATATGTTGAAATTTTTTCATTTCATTTATTGCTCTTTTTTTTTGCAATTGTTTCTATTTGTTTATGCGGTTCCAGTTTTTTCATCTCTTGCTTTTATTTTTTGGTATTTATTTTTATTTATTTATTTTGTCTAACTGAATGGAAGACAGCAACAGTTACAACACAACCTAACCATACCTGCAACCCCTGCAGCCCCACCTATTGTGTGAGGGTCCCCATCAACTGCTTTTGCACCAAATGACCAATGGTAGACAGTGGTAAATATCAGCTCAACTCACCCTCAACAGCTCCTTATGAACAGCTAGCAGAGATCTGTGCACAAACTCTCATTCTCTTTCACACATAAAACATAAATATAATACTACTACAATGTCTCAGAGAAAGCAGACCATCACAGTCCACAAAAAGAAGCAAGATAAAGTAGTAGAAACAAGAGACCAGGACACAAACACAGAAAACATCTCTGAGGAAGAAGCAACATTGAAAATTCCTGATAAGGAATTCAAAAGAATTATATTTGGGTACCTTGAATGGTTTGAGAGACAGATCAAGAAATACACTGACAAGATCAAGGGAAACATTGACAAAATTAAGGAAAACATGAACAAAAATCTAGAACAATTCAGGAAAACCATATGAAAGAACAAATTGATGAAATAAAAAAAAATAGGAACTATACAAAAAAAAAAAAAAAAAACCCAAATAGAAATCCAGGGGATTAATAATAAGATTTCAAAAATAGATAACACATTTAAGGGGTAAAGGAGTAGAATATAATCAATGGAAGACAGAATTAAATGAGATTGAAGACAAATACCTCAATACTTCTTTGTTAAGGATCAATCAGACAAAATATCAAAAACAAAATATAAGAAGCCTAAGATACATGTGGGATACCAGCAAGAGGAATAACCTCTCTGTAATTGGAATTCCAGAACAGGGAGGGACAAATAAAACCACAGAGAAAATTGTCAAAGATTGGTTGGAAGAGAATTTCCCTAATATAATGAAAAGACTAGAATATGCCCATTCAAGAAGATCAATGAACCTCAAATAGGATAGACCTCAAAAGAAAATCTCTAAGACATATGATAATCAAGCTCACCAAAACCAAAGACAAAGAAAGTATCCTGAAAGCTTCATGCAAAAAAGATAAATTACCTATGAAAGGCAACCAATAAGGATAAGCTCTGATTTCTCAGCAGAAACCATGCAAACAAGAAGGCAATGGGATGATATATATAAAACCCTGAAAGAAAAAAATCTTCAGCCAATAATTATATACCCAGCAAAACTGTCCCTCAAATACAAGGGTGAAATTAGATGATTTCCAGATAAGCAGAAATTAAGAAAATTGTTAAAAACAAGACCAATCTTACAAAAGATCTTAAAAGGAGTCCTTCTGATAGAGAACCAACAGCAAAAAACAATTGTTGATTAACACACATGATGATATAACCCAGAAACCACCCTAGTAATAGAAGTATCCAAAGTAAAATAAGCTTACAAGACTGTAAACAGGGAACTAGAGACATCAATTGGTAAATGAGAACAACTACACACCAATCAGAGGGAATAACGAGTGTAGTTACAGAACTTCTAAATGGTGAGGAATTCAAGGCAATTGCAAGATAGAACAGATTGTTTTAAAGAAAATAATAAAACCCAGGATAACCTCAAAGAAACATAATAAACCTTCACATCAAAATAAGGAGGACAAGCACAGATATTCAGCAAATACTATAACAATAGCAATGAAAGAGATGATAACACAATTCATAAATAAAATGAGCTGGGCACAGAAAATAATATGGAACAAAGAAATCAAAAACACCATTAAACACATAAAATGATCAATAAATTCATACTTGTCAATAATTACTCTGAATGTCAATGGATTAAATGCACCACTTAAGAGATGGAGAGTTGCAGCTGAATAAGAAAACATGACACATCAATATGCTGTCTACAAGAGATTCAATTTAGACACAAAGACAAAAATAGACTAAAAATCAAATATTGGAAAAAGATATGCCAACCAAATGGCAACCAAAAAAGAGCAGGACAGGCAATATTAATTTCTAATGAAATAGAATTTAAGACAAAAATGACCATAACAGACAAAAAAGAACATTATGTAACGATTAAAGAATTAGTTGAATAAGAGAATATATCATAATAAATTTCTACACACCCAAGAAAAGAGCTCAAATGCAAAAAGCAGACTTTAGCAGAATTGAAAAGACAAATAGAAAACGCCACAGTAATAGTTGTTGTTGTTGTTGTTAAGAGCCGTCGAGTCGTTTCCGACTCATAGCGACCCCATGCACAGCAGAACGAAACACTGCCCGATCCCGCACCAGCCCCATAATCCCTGCTATACTCAA
>NW_006921754.1:3833475-3834384 GCF_000298275.1 Orycteropus afer afer | reverse complement strand
TAAGCAATATGATCAACCAACTTAACCTTATAGACATCTACAGAACACTCTACTAGATAACAGCAAAATATACATTATTTTCCAGCATACATAGAACAATCTCTAGAATAGGCCATATGCTGGGCCACAAATCAAGCATCAATAAATTTTAAAATATTGAAATACTGCTAAGTGTCTTCTCAGATTACAATGCTATAAAATTAGAAATCAACACTAGGAAAACCAAAGGAAAAAGAACAAATGCATGGAAAATTAATAACACCATCCTTAAAAATGACTGGTAATAGAAGAAATAAAAAATGAAATTAAAAAATTACTTGAATCAAACGAGAATGAAAACACAACATACCAAAATCTTTGTTGTTGTTGTTGTTATTATTATATGCCATCAAGTCAGACGCAACTCATAGTGACCCCTCCTTGGGTTTCCAAGGCAGTATCATTATGGAAGTAGATTAACCCATCTTCCTTCTGAGGAGTGGCTGGTGGGTTTGAACTGCCACTCTTCTGGTTAGCAGTCAAGTGCCTTAGGCACTGTACCACCCAAAAAATGCACACATCAAAAAAGAAGAGCCAAAATCAGCAACTTAACCTAACATCTCCAACAATTAGAAAAAGAGCAACAACAACAACAAAGAAAGCCTATAGTCACCAGAAGAAAAGAAATTATAAAGATTAGAGCAGAAATAAATGAAATAGAAAAAGAAAGACAATAGAAAAAAATCAACAAGACTAGAAGTTGGTTCATTGAAAAGATTCATATCAATAGCACACTGGCAAACTTAGCAAAGGAACAGATGCAAATAACATGAATAAGAAATGAAAGGAGTGAAGTCACAGAAGAACCAACAGAAATAAAAGAATGCTATAAAGATACTATGAAGAAATGTACTCCAATAAATTTGAAAA
>NW_006921754.1:3803229-3832920 GCF_000298275.1 Orycteropus afer afer | reverse complement strand
AAATCAGTCAATGACAGGACAAATATTGTATTAATCCACTATTGTAAAAAGTCAGGGAAAGTTTTATATATGGAAAGAAACTTCCTTTGTTGGTTACCAGGGATGGAAAGGGAGGGGAGGGAAAATTCCTACATAGGATGAAAAAAAGTATATATATATATATGTATATGTGTGTGTGTGTGTGTGTATATATATATATATATATATATATACACACACACATATAAAATTAAAATACAAGAACAAAAGATTATTAGTGGTTTTCATGTTTACGAGGAAGGGGGAAAAAGGAAGCTTTTCTTTGGGGGCATTGATTTATGCTAATAGGAGGTAGAATATTTTGGAAAAGGATAGCAATAACAGTGGTAAAAAAAAGTCCCCTAGCTGTAAATATGAAAGTTATTATGCTGACGAATGTCTTGTTGTGTCTGTTTTATCACAATGAAAATAAAAAGAAAAAAAGAAAAGACTGAATTATGCTAAAAAATAATAATAATTTTGGAGGCTTCAGTCTCCATCCAGAGGAACACCAAATACTCTGTAGAAGTTCTCCTTCAGACACAGTGACCGAAGGCTTGCCTTTGAGTTCTCACACTGTGCCTAAATCACTGCTCTTTTCATTAGTGTTCTGATAAAGAATATCTAATTCCTGCCGGCAAGGTCCTGAGCAAGCCCTGTCCCATTCCACAGTTTGCAAGACTAGAAATGTAATTTTGTCCATTTAGAAGTTTCTGTCCAGTTCTTTAGTTCCTCTTGTTCCCTCAAGTCCCCATCTTTTGAATCTGGAATGATTGAGATTGGAGTTCTGGATCTGTTCTCCCGCCCAGTCATTTAATGAATTCTTGAAGCCTTGCTACTTACAGACACATAGTTTTTGAGGACCTTTGAGCTTCCTGTACTCTTAGATAACAACATACTCAATAAACACAGTGTTCACTAATATCATCCCTCTTTACTTCAGAGATAACAAAAAAATGGACATCACTTTCTTTGCCTTCTATAAGGATTTATGACTTGGCCAATGAAATGTGATTGGAAATTATTGTGATTGGAAGTGTAATTATCTGCACAGCGATTAATGGAAGTTCCATTAGTCTGGATTCCTGAATGAGGATAACCTGAATAGAGTCAACACATCCTAATCCTCACCAAGCTCAATAGAAAGGTAGTATAAGTGAGAAATAAACCTTTGTTTTTTTAATCCACTGAGATATTTGAATTGTTTGGGTGATTCAAACCACCAACCACTCTGTGGAAGGAAGATGGTACATTCTACTTCTGTAAAGATTTACTACCTCAGAAACTCAATGGGAGTCTCTATAAGTCAGAGTCAACTGGATGGCAGTGAATTTGGTTTTGGTTTGGCTTATAGTGTAACTGAGGACTTTTGGTGGCATAGTGGGTAAGGCTTGGCTGCTAACCAGAAGGTCCCATGGTTCAAATCTAACAGCTACTCTGTAGAAGGAAGATGAGGCAATCTATTTCTGTAAAGACTTAAAGCCTTGAAAACCCAAAGGGAGTCACTATGAGTTGGATGGTTTATGGTGTAAACTATCCTGATGAATAGAATCACTTTCTTCCTTTTCCTGTATCTGGGCCTGTTCTCCTGTTGTGTTAACTACTTATCACCTCTCATGCTTATGATTACAATGGGAGGCTGGAGTTTCTGAGCTCCGTGAATAACTTGCCTTTCTGGCTTTCTGGTTTGGCTAAATTTCTGCACAGAGGATTTGACTTAAAGGGAAGAAGAGATTTCTTAAAATGTTTAGAACTGTAAAGACTTACAATTTTAAATAGTAGGAAAGAGGATATAAAAACATCATTTCTGGTGAATTCTTAAAAATAGGATTGAGATTGATTCAATCTGGGATGATGTAAGGAAATTTTGTCTCAAAGGAAGGGGTGGACAGAAGCTGATTCTAAACTAAAAATCAGCTGTTTATCAGGAGCTCTGCCAGATAGTGACTCTCTGACAGAATGGCTTGTCACCCCAAAAGGGTAAACCGAAAAGTTTACCAGCTTCATTAGGAACAAATTGTGCTATCTTTAGTAGTTAACTGGTATAGCGATGACCCTTTTAACAAGATGAATGTTAAGAGATATAATTAAAATCAATATAATAAATACTATAAAAGTATATTTTCAGATATGACTTAGGGAACCATGGGAAACCCAAGGCACACCTGGACAGCTTAATTTGCTGTAGAACTATAATGACCTCCACATGAACAAGCCATCAGTAATTTTTCCAAGGGGATTGCCCACCTAGATTCACAGAAAAAGAAGGTAGACTAATATTATATTAGTCTGTATATATACTCTGGGAGAATAATAATGAAAAATACTAGTTCTCATCCTGATCCAATCAGTGGACTGACTACTTTCTGTTAATGAAACAAGGTGGAACAACTCTGTGACATTGACTAATACGGGAATGTATTAAGTGCTACCCTCGGATGTTTCCCTAAGGTAACTTGAAGTAGTTGAATTAAGTTTCTACATAAGAGAAACACTCTGAGATATCCTTCCAGGGCCCTGGAAATTAATAGAGAATATAGTAGGAATGGTACTGTGACTCAGTCAAATATGGTAGTGCTAAAAGTTCACTAAATTTTTTGTCTAAGTACCAAAAGTCCCAGAAGCTGTTTTTGTCCTTTAAAAAGGCATCAACTTTTTGATCAATAATTTATATTTTAAAAATACACAGATTATGGTAGTTAAAGTTGTATGTCAACTTGGTTGGGCCTGGTTAAGAGGCTGAGCAGCTGGTGGTAGTTATTCCCCATGATGAGACTGGCAATCAACTCCATGGCAGGATCTACCACAAGCAGCTGAGTAGCTGCTTTAAGGATATGGTCTGCTTCCCATATAAGCAGCAGCTTTGGGAACGGTAGCTAGCTTATGGCATGCATGAACCCTGCATGTAACCGTGTAGTTTTTCAGTAGCCTGTCATGCTCCGCTGATCTTGGGACTTTCAATGGATTGAAATTAATGGCCTGCCATGTGGTTTGGTAACATTGGGATTGTGCCTTTTTACTTGTCAGCCATGGGCTTGTCAGTCTCAGCAGCCAGCAGCTGAGTAAAGAAAAGCCTCTAGCTTCAGTGGGCCGGGAGCAGGAGGCAGAACTGAAGCCCAAGGTTGAGCGGCTTTCACCCAGCCCCTAGAACCTGGCTCTTTGAACTCGGACTTAAAGCCTCCAAACTGTAAGAGAATGAATTCCTGTTTGTTCAAGCATCCCATTTGTGGTATATTCCTGTCAAATGGCACTGGGTAACCAGAACACAGATTTAAAGAATAGTTTAGAATTGGGCAAAAATATACTCATGTTACTAACAGGGCAGTAAAGAAAAAGAACATTTCCATTACTCTAGAAAATTTCCTTTCACCTTTGTAGTCCATAGCCATCCACTCTCCATAACTGTTATTTTGATTTCTATCACCATTGTTTAGTCCTGCCTGCTCTAGGACTTTAGATGGAATAATGTGCTTTGCACCGTTCTATGTGGCTTCTTTCTTTCAGTATAATGTTTCTGTAATTCGTCTATGTTGTTGAGCATATTAGTTGTACGCTCAACAAATGAATTCATTTGTATCACTGGGCAGTATTTAATTGATTTATTTTTTTGGTGGCCAGTAGATTTATGTGTTGTTTCCAGATTTTGGTTATGATACATAAATACCTAGGAGTGGAATTGCTGCATCATAGGATAAGTTTTGTTAAACTTTATATTTTCTAAAGTAGCTGCACAATTATACATACCTGCCAACAAAATATGAAAGTTCTGGTTCATGTTAGTTGTAATTTGCATTAGCTGGATGGCTAATGATGTTGAGCAAATTTCATATACTTATTTTACTTATTTGTGTGTGTGGTGTCATTTTTTTAATATTTTTTTGCCTTTTGCTCATTTTAAAAATTAGGTTGTTTGTAATTTTAATTATTTGTAGGAGGTTCTTTTATGTTCTAGAAACAAATCCTTTCTCTCTCTCTCTCTCTCTCTCTCTATATATATATATATATATATATAGATTAGTTTATCCTAGTCTGTGACTTGTATTTTCATTTCCTTTATAACATCTTTTGAAGAACAGAAATATTTAGTTTAGACAAAATGCAATTTATCATTTTTTCTATTATATGTTTATGTGTTTCCTTTCTAAGAAAAATTTGCCTGTTCCATATCAAGAATATTATCAGTAACAGCAACACAAATCTATAGGTGGGTTCATAGATATACAAGCAAGAAGATCAGGTATGGATAGGCAAATGGGAGTTTACCCACCTCTGGTGGTATAGTGCCTAAAGCATTTGACTGCTAACCAGAAGGCTGGTGATTCAAAACCACCAGCCACTCCTCGGAAGCAAAACTGGACAATCTACTTCCAGAGAGATACCACCTCAGAAACACAAGGAGGAGTCATTATGAGTCAGGATCAACTCAATGGCAGTGAGTTTTTTTTTTTTTTTTTATACATAGGTTTGGCAGATTATATTCCTACATATGTATTTTTTTTGTACTATAAAAATGTCCTTATGCAGTTTAAACCTAACAGAAGGCAAAATTATGATAACTCCTTAGCCACAACTAAACACCTTGAGGAATGAGTCTCTGTGCCTGCTGTCTGGGAACCATGGTGGCAGGGGAAATCAAACTCAATTGGCACAATTTGGTATATAAAAATATTGCTCTATGTCATACTTTGGTCAGTAGAAACTGGTATCTTAAAAGCTTGTGAGCAGCCACCTAAGATGCAAATATTGATCTCCCCTCATCCATAGCAAAGAAAAGTGAAGAAAATCAAAGATGCATGGAAACTGCCCAAAGAACTAATGGACCATGAGAACCTCAGCCTATATGACCCTGAGAGCAGGAGAAATAGATGGAGACTGTCTGCCAATGTCAACCTCTCATAAAGGGACCATAATTGGAGTCCTGGATAGTATGGGAAAAAAATATGGAACAAAACTAAAATTCATTAAAAATAAAATAAAGACCAGGCTTACTGATCTCATAGAGACTGGTGAACCCTCTGAGACTGTGACCCCAAATCACCCTTCAGGTCTGGAACAGCATTCACTCTCATGTCTTAACTCTCAGCCAGATAATAGACACGACTGTGAGCTGAACACCTACACCAGGGAGATGAATTCCTTAGAAAACTCAACCATGGGAGATCAGAAGAGCATCATTTGCACAGGGAGGAGGGTAGGGAGGCAGGATTGCTTAGGCAAGAAGGACATAAGGAAAGGGTGACCACAGAGAGGAAGTGGAAGGAGAGCTGTTACACTGTGAGGAATGTAACCGGTGTCACAAAACATGACTCTTGATAGAGAGGGAGAACAATGTGGAACAAAACTCTTGAATATAAACAAATCTGCTTTGTAAAATTTCACCCAAATTACAACTGAAAAAAAAAAAAACACAGATGATCTTCATAAAAACACTCCTTTGTTTTCTTCTAGAAGTTTTATAATTTTAAGGTCTGTAATATGTTTTTAGTTAGCTTTTATGAATAATGAGATAATGATGTTATTATTTTTTAATGAATTGTTATTCTAACAAGATTTTTTGAAAAAATTATTATTTCCCTATTGAATTATATTGGTGCTTCTTTCAAAAATCAACTGAGTGTATGTATATGCTTCTAATTATGGACACTTCAAACTGTTTAATTAATTTGTTTATGCCCATGTCAATACTAATGGTCTTAATGAGTAAGGTCCATAGCAATTCTTGAAAACAGATGGAGTAAACCCTCCAATCTTGTTCTTCTTTTTCAGTGTTGTATAGTGTAATCTGGGAGCTCTGGTAGCATAGTGCCTAAGGCACTTGACTGCTAACCAGAAGGTTGGCGGTTCAAACCCACCAGCCACTCCTTGGAGGGAAGGTTGGCCAATCTACTTCCGTAGTGATACCGCCTCGGAAACCCAAGGAGGGGTCGCTACGAGTCAGGTCTGTCTCGAAGGCAAACAACAACAACAACAACAACAACAGTGTAATCTAGGTCTTTTGCATTTCCATATAAATTTGGTATCAGCTTATCAGTTTCTCAAAACAATTTGCTGAGATTTTGGCGTAAGATGCATTGTATTCATAGATTGAATTGAGAAGATTTGGTCTGTTAAAATATTGAGTCTGTTATTTTATAATTGTGGTGTATCTCTCCCCTTTGTTAAATGTTTTTTACATTCATTTAGCAACATTTTATGGATTTTGATGTAAGGAGGTATTATGAAAATCTTTATGCCAATAAATTTGACAACTTCAGTAAAATGAACAAATTACTTGAAAAAAAAAAAAATTTCAAAAAGTGACACAATGCAGGGGACATCAAGCTCAATTGGCATAACATAGTATACAAAACACTGTTCCACCTCCTACTTTGGCAAGTAGCGACTGGGATTTTAAAAGCTAACAAGCTGCCATCTAGATGCAACGATGGGTCTCTCCTTGTCCAGATCAAAGAAGAATGAAGAAAACCAAAATTCATGGAAAGAATTAGTCCTAGTGACTGGTACACCATCTGATCTGCAGCTTATACAAATATGAGACCAGAAGAACTAGATGGTGCCTGGCTACCACTGTCATCCACTTGGAAGGGGATCTATATAGGAATCCTTGAGAGAGAGAGAGAGAGAGAGAGCAATGTGGAACAAAACTCAAAATCATTCGGAGAAAAAAGAAAAGGTGGGGACCAGGTTTGCTGGTCTGATAGAGCCTGGTGGAGCTGCTGAGACTATGGCCCCTAACTGCCCTTCAGGTCTGGAATTGAACCCACACCTGTGGTTTCCAGCCAAACAAAAGACAAGCATATGAGTTGAACATTTACCTCAGGTAGATACACTCCTTGGAGAGAACAATCATGGGAGAAAGAAAGGCTGCTTAAGCACAGGGAGACAGCTCAGGGGGCAGGAGTGCATGGAGGGATGGACACAGGGAAGAGGTAACTATGGGGAGGAAGTGGGATGGGAGCTGTTGCATTGTGGCAAAGTGTGGTCAATGTCATGAGACAAAGTGTATGTGAACTGCTGTATGGAAAGTGAATTTGCTCTGTAAATCTTCACCCAAATCACAATAATAATAATAAAAAAAGTTGACACACACAAAAAAAATAGAAAATGTAAATAGGTCTGTATCTATAAAAGGTATTGATCATAATCACAAAACCTCTCCCACATTTCTGCCTAGAGGTCATGAACAATTCTATAGTCAGTATCAGAGATTTCACCACTGAATCTATCTAAATTGGGAAATATCTTGGTGGGAAGAATTTTAATTGTGAATTCAATGACTTTTATAATTTTGTAACATTTCAAAGAAGTCTTTTGCAACTGATTTGCCCAATGAAATACATGAGTGTATTTACTGACTGAAGCTTCCATGGGCATTGAGTGTGTATCGAAGGAAAATTAAATATTTGATAACTTGAAACTTTTCTATGTTTATCATTAAGTTGATTATTGGTTGAGCTGTGAGGATTTTTGTTTTCTTTATATTGAGATATAGTCCTTACTGAAGGCTGTATTCTTTGATGTTCATCAGTAAGTGCTTCAGGTCATCTTCACTTTCAGCAAACAGGGTTGTGTGATCTGCATATTGCAGGTTGTTAATTAGTCTACCTCCAGTCCTGATGCTGCATTCTTCTTCTTATAGGTCAGCTTCTCAGATTATTTGCATAGAATTCAGATCGAATAAGTATGGTGAAAGGATGTAAACATGATGCACACTTTTCCTGATTTTAAACCATGTATTTATTATCCCCTTCTGTTTGAATGACTATCTCTAGATCTATCTACAGGTTCCTCATGAGCACAACTAAGTGTTTTAGAATTAACATTCCTCACTTTGTTAGACATGGTATTTTCAATATTCTTCGTCAACATCACAATTCAAAGGCATCAATTCTTCTTTGGCCTTCCTTATTCTTTGTCTAGTTTTCACATGCATATGAGACTATTGAAAATACCACGCTTGGGTCAGGTGCCCCTTAGTGTTCAAAATGACATCTTTTCTCTTTAACACCGTTAAGAGGTTTTTTGCAGCAGATTTGCCCAATGTAATAAGTTCTCTGATTTCTTGACTGCTGCTTCCATAGACAATGAATGTGGATCCAAGTAAAATGAAATCCCTGACATCTTCAGTCTTTTCTCCATTTATTGTGATGCTGCTTATTGGTCCAGTTGTGAAGATTTTCATTTTCTTAATGTTGGAGCATAATTCATACTGAAGACTGTAGTCTTTAATCTTCATAAATATGTGCTTTAAGTCAACTTCACTTTCAGCAAACAAAGTTGGGTCTTCTGTATATTGAAAGTTGTTAATAAATCTTCCCCCAATCTTGATTCCACATTCTTCTTTGTATAGTACAATTTCATAGGTTATTTACTCAGCATGCAGATTTAATAAATATTGTGAAAAGATATAACCATGATGAACAGTTTTCCTGATTTTAAACCATACCATAAGCCCTTCTTCTGTTTGAATGACTGGCACTTGGTCTATCTTCAGGTTCCTTATGAATACAGTTAAGTGTTCTGAAATTCGCATTCTTTGCAATGTTATCCAAAATTTGTTATGATCCATAGTTAAATGTCTTTTCATAGTCAATAAAACACAGGTAAACCTCTTTCTGATATTCTTTTCTTTCAGCCAAGATCCATCTGACAATAGCAATGATATTCCTCATTCCACTCCCTCTTCTGAATCCAATTTGAATTTCTGGAAGTTCCCTGTCAATATACTGCTGTAATTTTTTAAATTATCTTCAGCAAAATTTTACATGCATGTGATATTAATGACATTATTTGATAATTTCTGTATTCTGTTTGATCACCTTACTTTGAAATGGGCACAGGTATGAGTCTCTTCCAGTTGGTTGACCAAGTAACTGTTTTCCAAATTTCTTGGCATAAAGCAGTAAGCCCCTCCAGTGCTGGATCAATTTGTTGAGACATCTCAATGGGTTCTGTCATTTCCTAGAATTTTTTTTTTTTCCCACCAGTTCCTTCAGTGCAGCTTGGATTTCTTCCTTCAGTGCCATTGGTTCCTGATCATATGCAACCTCTTGAAATGGTTGACCATCAAACAGTTCTTTTTGGTAGAGTGATTCTGTATTCCTTTAATCTTCTTTTGACACTTCCTGCATTGTTAAACATTTTGTCTGTAGAATCCTTTGATATTGTAAGTTGAGGCTTCAAGTTTTCCTTCAGCTTTTTTAGCTCAAGAAATGTCATTTTCTTCTCTTTTGATTTTCTAATTCTAGGCCTTTGCATATTTCATTATAATACTTTACTTTGTCTCCTTGAGCTGCCCTTTAAAGCTGCTTATCTCTTTTACTTCATCATTCCTTCCATTCACTTTAGCTGCTCTCTGTTCAAGAACAAGTTTCAGAGTACTCTGACATCCATTTTGGTCTTTTCTTCCTTCCTTGTCTTTCAATAACCTTTTGATTTCTTCATGACCCAACTTTTCTGGTCTTGGGTCATTGGTGTTCTATGTATCAAATCTATTTTTCAGATAGTTTCTAAATTTAGATGGAAAGAATATAGAGTCCCTCTGGTAGCATAGTGGCTAAGACACTTGCCTGCTAACCAGATGGCTGGCGGTTCAAACCCACCAGCCACTCCTCAGAACGAAGGTTGGGCAATCCTACTTCCGTAGTGATACTGCCTCGGAAACTCAAGGAGGGGTCGCTATGAGTCGGGACTGACTCGACAGCAAATAACAACAACAACAACAATACTAAAAAGAACTGGTCAATGATCAACTATTTTAGGAGGTATCATATGATCAAGAACCAATGGTATTGAAAGAAGACAGACGAGTTGCATTGAAGGCATGGGCAAAAAACAAGGTTGCAGCAATTGACAGAATGTCAACTGAGATGTTTCAAAGAAATGAATACAACACTGAAAGTGCTGAGACATCTATGCCAGGACATTTGGAAAACACCTACCTGGCCATCTACTGGTAGGGATGAATATTTGTATCCATGCCAAAGAAAGATGATCTCATGAGATGATGATATTATCAAATAATATCATTAATATCACATACAAGTAAAATTTTGCTAAAGATAATATAAAAATTGTCACTGCAGTATATTGATAGGGAACACAAATTCAAGCCTGATTCAGAAGAGGACATGGAACAAGAGATATAATTGCTCTTGTCAGAAAGCAGAGAATGTCACAAAGATGTTTACCTATGTTTTATTTACAACACAAAGGAATTTGACTGCATGGATCAAAACAAATTATAGTTAACATTGTAAAGAACAGAAATTCCAAAACATTAATTGTGCCCATGTGGAACTTTTACATAGAGCAAGAGGCAGTTGTTTGAACAGAATAAGGGGATACTGTGTGTTTTCACATCAGGAGAAGTGTGTGTCAGTATGTATGATGAAAGTGATAAACCTTTCATCATACTTATTCAATCTGTACGCTGAGCAACTAATTCAAGAAGCTGGAATATATGAAGAAGAATGAATGCGGCATCAAAATTGGAGGAAGACTCAATTTGTGATTGTGTTAGACTGGGTTCTCTAGAGAAACGAAAACCAGTAAAGCTTATATATATGTATATGTATATATAGAAATTTATCTTAGGAAAATGGCTCACACACTTATAGAAGCTGGCAAGTCCAAAGTTCCTGGATCAAACATCAAGCTGGAGGCTTTTCCTGGCTCTTGCAACTACAGGGGCTGAGGAGCTCAAGGCTGGCAGGAAATACATCAGCTGTTGACTCCAACAAATGATGAATCCAAGATCTCCAGGCCAAATGGTGGACTGTTCACTCACAGACAGTTGTAGGCAGCACAACAGAATCCCAGTCCACAGAAGAATGTCTCTCTTCCCAGGATGTCCTTGGATATACTGGAAGCAGGCCACACCCCTAGGGAAACTCCCTTCAACAGATTGGCCACTCAGAACATAGTCATCTGATCCCATCATGGGAAAACCACACCACAACAGCTCAAACCACACAGAATTGTGATCCAGCCAAGTTGACAGACAGCTCCAACTATTACAGTCCACCCCTTGTCAACTTGGCAGTTGTACACATCTTCTTAACCATATACAATCTCTAAATAAGGGCAATTATAAAGTCATATTTGTGCCTAACATGATACGCTAACACACATACAACCAAACTGCATTAACCTTATTTACATTTCACAGTTCATAACAGAAGGAAACAAAAAATATTTGATGCACATATACAATGAAGAGATATAACAATCACAGTTCTCATTTCTGCAGCTGGTCACATGGTCATAGCTGATATTCAGAACTACCTTCTTCCACCACCCATTCTGTATTTCCCTTGTCCTCAGCTAGCACCTCAGCTGGTTTTGGTTCTTTGCCTGGTGGGGTGACCCAACCTTCATTCCTGAAGAGTCTGGGCCATTAGCAGTCATACCAGAATTGGGTTGCTGTAATTTTCCATTGACTTTAATCACAGGGCATGGTAGTACTAAGAGACGTTCTAAAGAATCTCCTGTATTCCAGACATATTCTTCCTTACCTCCATTATGTAACGTCAACCCAATTTCCCCTTGGTAATCAGGATCTATCACACTAGATAGTACAGTAATGTCCTTCTTTGTCTGTTGATCCAGATGCATGAGGAAGCCAAAATGGCCGGGTGGCATTCTTAATTTCCAGTTCAATGAAATCAGTATTGTGTCTCCAGGAGGGAGGGTTCCTCCCTTTGGGACTAAGATCTCCAGACCCGCAGAGAATAGGGTAGCAGGGACAGGAAGCAAAAATTTTTTGAGTGGGTCACTAGGGGTAGTAGTGAGTGGTACCACTCCTGTTTCCACCCCTTGGTTCCCGGACCTGGGAATCCTGGCTATTGGAGAAATAGAATCATATATTGGATGCTGGTTTAGAGCATATACAGCCTCCTGGAGAACATTGCCCCAACCCTTCAAGGTATTGCCACTTAACTGGCACCGTATCTATCACAGTGATATTCAGATGACACAACTTTGCTTACTAAAAGTGAAGTTGACTTAAAACACTGATAATGACCAAAGCCTACAGTCTTCAGCATGGATTACACCTCAACATAAAGAAAATAAAAATCTTCACAACTGGACCAATAAGCAATATCAAGATAAATGTAGAAACTATTGAAGTGTCAAAGGTTTCATTTTAGTTGAATCTACAACCAATGCCCATAGAAACAGCAGTCAAATCAAATGACATTACATTGGGTAAGTCTGCTACAAAAGACCTCTTCAAAGGTTTTTGTTTTTTCATAAAGCTGCTCCATAAAACAAAAATGTCACTTTGTGGACTAAAGTGTGCCTGATCCAAACCATGGAATTTTCGATAGCCTCATATGCATGTGAAACCTGGACAATGAATAAGAAAAAGCAAAGAAGAATTGATGCTTTTGAATTATGGTGTTGGCTACAAATATTAAATATACCATAGATTGCCAGAAGAGTAAATAAATCTTTCTTTGAAGAAGTATAGCCAGAATGTTCCTCGAAAGTGAGGACCATAACTTCCTCTCATGTCCTTTGGATGTGTTATCAGGAGGGACCAGTCTCTGGAAATGACATTACACTTGGTAAAGTAGAGAGGGTCACTGAAAAAGAGGAGACTCCTCAACTATATGGACTGATACAGTGGCTGCCACAATGGGCTCAAACAAAGCAATGGGAATGGCACAAGACTGGACAGTATTTCATTCTATTGTACATAGGATTGCTGTGATTTTGAACTGACTCAACAGCTCCTAACACAACATAACATGTATTATTATTTAAATAATTGTTTTTAAAAAATAGTTAATGAAAAAGGAAAAGCATTATATATTTACTTACATGTTTACTGTTATGAGTGGTCTTTATTGCTTCCTCTAGATCTTAACCTCCATTTTGTAACCTTTCCTTTCACCTGATTACTCCTCAGTAGCCTTGTAGTGTGGTTCTACTGGCTGCAAAGTCTCTTGTTTTTGTTTATAAAGTATCTTTAACTGACTTTCAATTTTGAAATATATCTTTTACTGAATATATAATTTTAATTGACAGTTTCCCTCTTATGTCTATTTAAATATGCTTTTGTTTTTGTCTAGCTTCTTTGCTTCTGACAAAAAGTCAGCCATTATTTTCATTATTGTTTCCTTGTATATAACATGAATTTGGGGGAAGGTGGTTGCTTTGGAGGTTGTAGCACTAATAGAATATTTTGATAATACTTACACTTGCTTTCCTTGGTAATTATTCTGCTTGAAGATCACAGAATTTCTTTATTCTGTGAATTTTATTTACTATTTTATTAAATTGGAATATTTTCAGACAATAATTCTTTGAGTTTTCTGCCTCATTATTTCTGCTTTTCTTCTGAGACATGTAAATTGACTTGATACTGTTAATGTCCTTGAAAGTTTTTTTTTTTTTTTTCTTTCATCCTTCTTCCTTCTTTATTTAAGTTTGGATTTTTATTCACCAGTCTTCAATTCAGTCACTCTTCTCTCTTGTGTTCAATTTACTATTAATCCCATCCAGTAAATTTTATATGTGAGATACTATATTTCCCATCCTGGATTTGACTATTTATTTTGATTATTTATCTTGATCTCCCAAAACTCCCTAAGATTCCTAATTACCCATTCTTAAAACATATGCACCTCTTCCTGTAGACATACTTTCTGACTAATTCCACATTTAGTTTATTTGAAATCTTTTTCTATTTTGTTTTCTTTTGATTATAAGTCATATTTTCACACATTGTTCATGTCTCAATAATTTATGGTATATTAGATATCACATCTAAAAGAATAACAAATTTTATAATAGATTAAAATACATGATGCCCCTGTGCACACATGTATTATGAATTTTATAGTATATCATATTACATGACATTGTATTATATTACATTGTATATTGTTATATTTTCTCAATAACAAACACCATTTTCTCTGTTAGCTATATAATTGAGAAACTAATCAGTTTTATCTAATCATATAAGTAGATGGTGTGGGGCAGGTTTATAACTTTAATCCTTCTAACAAAGCCTTGGAATTCAGACACCACAAATCAAATTCAGAAAGCTTAGGTACTAAGCTGTCTCTTTGCTTTTCATTCAAGGTCCAGGCTCGTGCACTACCACTGAACAGATTGCCTTTTGTTTTGTCAGAAGTTGAATCAGGTAGGGTTCTTGTTGCATATTTGGTTAGACTTAAGTTTGCTCTTACATCAGATTCTTAGAAAGTGATTTCAGGCCTCTCTGTCTTCAGGACTGCATAGAGATCAACATGTCAGACTGCCAGATCTTTAGTCTTCTAGACTCCAAATTGCAGGACTGTAAAACTACTAGATCTAGAGAGTTGATGAACATTATGATTACTTAGCAGTTGCTATTGAGTATTTCTGAAACATGAATAGCCCATGTGTGTGAGAGTAGATTTATGCTCCTTAGGGTTTTAAAGGGGAGCTCTGGTGGTGTAGTGCCTAAAGAATTTGACTGCTAACCAGAAGGCTGGCAGTTCAAACCCACCAGCTGCTCCTTGGAAGGAAGGTTGGGCAAGCTACCTTGTGATACTGCCTTGGAAACCCAAGGAAACCCAAGGAGGGGTTGTTATGAGTCGGATCCAATTTTACGGCAGTGAGATCTTTAGGGTTTTAAATGGCTGATATGTTGGCACCTTCTCAGGTGTGTCCGGATGGACTCAAACCTCCATAACTTCAGTTCAAAGCTGAACTGTTCACCACTCCCGGTGACTCCGGAAGACTACTGAACCTCCAACACCATAAGCTTACAAGACCATGGGACATTGAATGGGGAGACTTTGAGATGAGAAAGTCCAAATTTCCAAGATTTTGAGACTGTGGAACTATGAGACTGAGATTCTGAGACTGTGAGATCCTGAGACTGCGAGATCTTGAGATTCGTGAGAATGTGAATGAGTCTGCTGCTGAGTGTAAAACTGTTGGCTCACAGACTTTCCAAATGAAAAATACTTCAAAATGATTGTTGTTTGTTGTTGTTATTTGCCCTCGAGTCAGACCCGACTCATAACGAACCCTCCTTGGGTTTCCGAGGCAGTATCACTATGGAAGTAGATTGCCCAACCTTAGGACTGAAAAATTACCAAGACTACAAGAGATCGTGATTTGACTGAGCACTCTCCAGGTTTGTGGCCTCTTCAGATTCCAATCCAGCATGTCAGACTATGGCTTTGGGGAAAAGTTTGTCTAATTTTTCCTCATTGAATAAAAACCGTTTTCTTGCAGACTTGCTTCTCTAACTGCTTCCAAATTCAGCAGTCCTTTGTTATTTGTTCACCTAGTAAGGGCTCATTTTTTTCTGAAGTTCATACTAAACTTTAGTACACTTTAGAGGCTTTAGACTTCTTTTCGTAGAAAGTTTTTGGCATATCCAGTCATTTTGTTTGTTTGTTTCAGAGGTAGTGAAGATGGTTCACATTCTTTCTTCCACACCCTAACTGGATACAGGACTCCACTGAACCTATTTGAAGCAGAGATGCTGAGGAAGGATGTTGGATAGGTTCAAATTACTCCTCTAAACACATTCTCCACTTTTACCACATTGCTGGGTTTACCTGCCCTTGTTGTTGTTGTTATGTGCCCTCGAGTTGGATCCGACTCATAGCAACCCCTCCTTGGGTTTCCGAGGCAGTATCATTACGGAAGTAGATTGCCCCATCTTCCTTCCCAGGAGTGGCTACTGGGCTTGAACCGCCAGCCTTCTGGTTAACAGTCAAGTGCCTTAGGCACTATGCTACCAAAGCTCCTTAGCTTCTGTTATATTCAACCTATGGGGAGCACTGGTAGAATCTTAGAGGAAAGAAGAACAGGAGATTAGGACATTTATTCCCCTGACTGCCTCCCAGTTGAGGTGCCAAAACCTAGATGAGCTCCTCATATGGCACAGTTCCTATCGGGCAGCCCCCTCAACATTGCCCTCTTTGTCCCCATATTCAATAAACAGCTCCATTCCTCCCCTGTAGGCGGTAACAGCACTTTGCTGTTTCTAACCCAAGATAATGTGTTTTCTCCTATGGTTCCCTATGTTGTTGTTGTTGTTGTTATGTGCTGTCGAGTCAGCCCTGACTCATAGTGACCCCTCCTTGGGTTTCCGAGACAGTATCACTATGGAAGTAGATTGCCCCATCTTCCTTCCGAGGAGTGGTTGGTGGGTTTGGACCACCAGCCTTCTGGTTAGCAGTCAAGTGCCTTAGGCACTATGCTACCAGAGCTCCTTATGGTCTCCTCTACACTTTGTAAATAGTGCAGTTACTAACTCTCCTCACAGTAGCTAATTTGAAACTCTGAGACACTGATGGACACACAAAGTTTCCAACCAGCATCTTCTCTAGTTGAATGATAAGTCAGAGGAAAGGAGCAAATGGAGCAGAACCATGGTTCCAGGACCTTTCAGATGGAACAGAGGCTAGTGAATGGAATAGGTCTAGGCTGGGTTGATCTCTAAGAGCAGAGTGATGGAAAATCTAGAGAGGAATAGTAGTTACTGAAGAACTTTGCAAGTGATAGTGGCTGAACCTGTATGTGGAGGAAATTGAGAATATCTAAAGGGATTCAATGGGATCATTGGTTCATAAAGAGGGAGGCAGAAATCCTGACATTTCTGGAGCTATATTCCTTACCATCAGTTACTGAAAACATCCAACTTTGACACTGCAGTGAAAGATGAAAATCGTGCATGTTTTCTTTCATTTTCCTTTTGATTTATATATTTTTGTACTTTAGCTGAAGAATGCTTTGTTTAGTTAAAGTCTCAAGAGACCACTGTGCAAAACATATAAAAACCAAAGCTCTTCAAAGTGAAAAAGGCAAAAAATAAATAGTGTCCTATCTGAGGCTTCTTCCACTCATATCCCTTTCAGTGGTTTCTAAGGAAGCATCTCAGAATCTTTGCTGGGTATCATCTGGAAGCAGAATTAGTGAATGTTGTGTCTTACTTAGAGTCGGAATTTCTAAGAAGCATGGTGATAGAGAAGATAAACAATTCAAAGTAAAACTTGGCAATTGATGTGGCTTTTGAAAAACACGTTTGTAGAGTGACAGAAGTACATATACTTAAAGTCAACAAAGTTCAACAAAGGTTTCATTTTGGTCACAATTCATGACTAGCACAGTACTACTAAATGATGATGCAAAACGGTGATTCTTGCTATCAAGAAGCTCAAAATCCAGAGAAGAGATGACATTCAAGCAGATGCTTATGATAAACTGTACTACACGAGAAGAAATAAAACATTTTACTAGAACTGAACACTCACAAGAAATGTCCAAAGATCTTTTGGAGCAGACTGCACTTTTAAGACTCCTGGGGTGAAAAACATGCCCTTCAGTCTTGTTGTTTAATGATTAGAAACTATGAGGTAGTCCTGGATTTATGCTTCCTTGCCTACCTTCAAATTAGACTCAGTTTAAGTATAGAGCAGATGAACGAATTCCCAGCTATCATACTTCAAGTCAACCTTGAAAATAAGTACAAACAGTTCATCAGCACACATTCATTTCTTTGCTTAGTGTCTCCCTCCCAGGAGGTACGCAGGTGGGAAAATGAATGTGATCAGAACTCTTTCTATTCACTCAACATAAATTATTACTTTACATCAGAGAATGGCAATTTGCAAGGTTGCTGTAAATCTTACAAATGAATGTTTGTAAGGGAGAAGAGAGCAAGCTCTCTCATTCCCTCAGAAGAGACAGGGGAAGGGAGTCTAGTAAAATCATCACTAACTTCTCAGATTAATAGGCAGAGGGACTTCATAGCTTCAACTCCCAAAATAGTGGGGAAGAGAGTAAAAAAAAAAAAAAAAGTTAGGCATGCTGTTTGCATTGTTACAATTTAAATTGTACTCAGATGCAAACTCTGATGTGCCAAAAACAGTGAAGGCTGAGCCTGAAAGATCAGAAAAGTGACATCTGGTACTGGGTGCCCTAGCAGACATGACTAATACCATTGGTATTGTGTAGATTCTCCCTTCACTAATTTAATATTCAAATATGAGTGTCAGGCCCCACAGTGTTCTGCAACAACACAAGGCATGGGCTTCCCAGCAATCACCTTCTTATCCCCAACAGGGCTATTTAAGAAGGCTGGATGTCTATCTGGTGGGCTGACCAGGACAAGCTCTGTTATTGCCACATGTTCATTAAGACACTTTTGTTTCATGGCTCTCACACACGGTTGAGCTATGAGGGAGCACTGAGAACTCATCCATAACTTGTAATAAATAACCTCCCCATAGTTTGCCCCTCAGATATTTGCTTTATGCCAGAACGTTTTAGTTTTATGTATACACATGAATGCAAATGTATTTCTCCACTGAAAATAAGAACCTGATGTCCCCCCTTAACTTTTACTGCTGACACTCAAGGATACCACATTACCTAAATCAACCGAGTTACCATGCACTCCATATGGACATTTCCAACTATCAAATTTATTAACTTAATAAACATTTACTCAATACCTACTAAGTGCAAAGCATTGAGCAGTTCAGTGGCAGCCACAAAGATAACTTTTAAATGGCATAAAGTAACACACAAATTGTGATCCAATCATGCTTTGATGCTTTAGCAGACAAATCAGATCTTTTGAACAGCTCAGGGGCTTCCTAGCCACCTCGAATTGCCATTAAACAATTACAGGGTTAATTTTTGAATGTACAGTAGTCGTGATAATCAAAGCTACTGTTTATTGACTCTTTGCTATAGACATAGCATTGTACCATGGCCTTCACATAAAATGTTTCAACAATCTTACAAGATAGATATGAAAGACATTCCTGTTTTACAGATGTGGAAACAGATTCAGAAAAATTAAGTAGCCTGCACAACTCAGGCTACTCAGCCTAAACAATAGTTTAGAAACAACTGAGTTAAGATTTTATTTTGTTTCTCTGTCTTCAATGTCCATTCATTTTCCTCTATTCTGTGTTTCATCATAAACTTCAATACATAAACGTAAGTATTTAACATGTTTTCTTTGAAGATTCTGAAATAGTCATCCCTCTCACCAAAGTTGAGAATTACTGACTGTCTTAGGAAATTTTATATAACTTTACTTCCTGTGACAGTCTCAAAAAAAAAAATTTTTTTTTCACCTTCAAAATATGAAATTCTACCTTAAAATTTGACGAATATTTGTAATCTTCCCCCACACATCCTCTACCAAAAGAAAAAAAATAACTCAACCCATTGTCATTGGGTCACTTTTGACTCATAGTGAACTTATGTGTTACAGAGTAGAACTTCTTCATAGGGGTTTCTAGAATAGAATCTACCCAAATCTCTTTCCTTTAGTTCATCCATAATTTGGAATATTATAAATTTTATCTCCATGATACCCAAGGGAAAACACAAATACTCCTCAGAGAATTAGCCCATTGAGCTGATAGCTCTTCACCAGCTAACACACAAGATCTTTCAGAATAGCCAGTCACAACAATCATCTGAGAGACACAGGATAGGTAAACTTTAGCAAAATGTAAGTTCAGACATTTTTGGATTGGAAATAGTGAAGGCTTGAGAAGGCATGGAAGAAGAGCACTGTGGGAGACATGGATAGCATGCTGGCTAAACAGGAAGAAGAATGCAGAAGGAGGAGGGAAATCAAGGCCAACTTTAAGGATGTCTCACCTTGAATTGCAGATAGTTTTTTACCCTCTGTTCTTTGCTTTAGAGTATATCTATTGCAATTTCATTACAGTTAGTTCTTGTGATCTGAAAAGAAACACTTTTATGTATTTATTTATTGGTATTGCTCTCCTTTATATTTTTCTCCTGGGATAAGGAGCCTAGGCCCTCTCATGGAAGGTTTGGGTGAGGTTGGCCTTCACAGGAGGCCTCTGATTATCCCAAGGTGCATCTGGAGACAGTGATGCATCAGAGAAACCAGGGAATTCAAGGCATCCTCATGCTACAGGATACCCAGCAGCTCCAGAAACTGCAGAGCTGCTGGGCGAGCCTGGCGTGCAGGCTGACCACAGCACGGATCATCCCCCATGGAGAGAATCTGCCAGGGAGAAGAATGAGTACTCCTCTCAGAAATGAGGCTTAGAAGAGACGAGGCTGTTTTAAGTGGGTGTTGGAAGAGGACTTTGAGAGAGAGGGAAGAGTTGGAGGAGTTAGTGGCATTGAGGTTTAGCTTTTAATTTTGCATTGAAGAGTCAGTTAACAATGGTTACAAAAGGAAATTAAAAGCCTGGAAGCAGTTGAGGTTTTGTTATTTCTGAAGTTATGAAACACATCAGTATTGCACAGGCCTGTGTTTAATGTGGTCTAACAATGTGACAGCCTTTGTTGATAGGCTCTGGAGGCCTTTGAATGGCTTCCATGAGCAAATCACCATTCTCTTTATTATTGTGACCCATGGATTGTGTGTGCCTATTTTTCTAGCTCTTAGAGGGCACAATCCCAAACTTGTCACAAAGCAATGTGTGTTTAGGGATTTGAGGGAAAGAAAAAAGGCCTAACTGGGAACATGGCTGTGAAGTTGAGGGAGGGAAAAATCCAGAACAGAATCATCAAGTGGCAGTTAAAAGCAACAAAGTGACTGCTGATAGTTCTTGTGAGGAAATTGCCACTCTAATCGCAAGTCATACCCAGAATATTATGCATTCCCAGAGAACTGCATATAGAGTATGATGTCACTTATGGTGCAGGGGAGAAGGCTCCTTCACACGTGATGGAATGAGTACTCTAAAGAAAGAATGATTCTCTCAAACCCATCCAACCAGCAACCGAGTGTCACAGAACAACTTCAAATTGTAGAACAATGCTTATACTAACATTTATAAAGTATGTATCATGTGCTAGGTATTCTACATATTTCAATTATAATTATAACCCTTCCAATGACTTTATGGGGTAGATATTATTAGTCTACTAATTTAATATTATTAGCCTCCTAATTTAAAATGTAGCTAAGAGAGGTAAAACAAAAAAACTCACTGCCATCAAGTTGTTTCTGACTTATAGTGTCTCCCACTGGGTTTCTGAGGCAGTAAATCTTTATGGAAGTAGATTGTCCCATCTTCCTTTCATGGGGTGGATGGTGGATTTGAACCACCAACCTTCTGTTCAACAGTCAAATGCTTTAGGCCATTTGAAATTGAATTCCTTTCCTGGCAAACTGACACCGGTCCCTGCACACTTCACCATCACCTCTACCATGCCTATTCTGTACCCTATTACAGGCATTTCTTGTTTTATTGGTTCTCACTTTATTGCACCTCACAGATATGTTTTCTTTTCTTACAAATTGAAGGTTTGTGACAACCCTGCATTGAGCAAATCTATCAGCACCATTTTTCCAACAGCACATGCTCATTTCATGTCTCTGTCACATTTTAGTAATTCTCGTAATACTTCAAACTTTTTGATGGCTCTGTTGTACACTTAATAGACTCCCACATAGTGTAAACATAACTTTTATATGAACTAGGAAACAAAAAAAATTGGCATAACCAACTTTATTGATGTGGTCTTGAACCCAACCTACAATATCTTTGAGGTATGCAGCCTATGCTTAAAAAACCTTGTAGAAAGGTTTTGTGATAACTAGTTTTTGTGTAAGCTCTCCTTTATTGAATTGATAAGCTATGTCCCTCATTAGCAAAGGAGATGGAATATCATTGGTTAAATATTTTCTATCAGACCATGAAAAAATAAGAGCTCAAAACAAGTTCCATTTTGACAGAAGATAGAATCAGCACTAAAAAGGTCAGTGAACTTCAGTAAATATTTAGTCTATGTTGTTGTTGTTCGATGCCATTGAGTCAGCTTTGACTCAAAGCAACCCTATATACAACATATGTAAATTCATTTTAATAAATTTTTAAAAGAGAACAACCTAAGGATTTCAAGGAAAGTTTGCAAAGGGAAGGCAACATTCAAAAATATTTTATTCAAGGGTAAGGGAAAGAGAAAAGGAACAGAACATTTGACAAGGTGACTTCCTTCTAGTCAAATGATTGGATGTCTACAACGACCTGCAGTGACGATTGAAAGGACTGATGACATCAGAGAGACAAGTGAGGTTGGACGGAAATATTGTTGAATATTGTGACTAAAAGAGGAAATTTTTAAGTAACCTGTTTTAAAAATGGTATCATAAAAATAAAATAATGCTAATAATTCTCAGTAGAGGAAAGATAGGGAACTCATTTTTTATCAATGTTTTTCATGACTTTAATGGGGCAAAGTGATCTGTGGATATAAGATATAATTCACATTTTCAAAGGGAATATTAACAAAGTAATATATTCACACATGAATTAAGAAAAGCTTCTGTCTTGGGGTATCTTTTCTTGCCATAGTTTAAAAAATTCTTTCAAATTCAGGAAAATGCACATGGGTCAAATGGATTCCTTCATGACATCTTAGGTCGTGGTTGATAAGCCCCACACACATCTTACTGAAACTACTACAGATTATACCTACAGAATGGTTTCATCCATGAATCCATTTTCCATCATGAGTATAACAAATGCTCACGGATAATGGCACAGTATACAGGAAAGAGTGTGGCCCTTAGAAGCTGAAGGCATGGGTTTAAATTCTGTGTCCAATATTTGCTGTTTGTGTATCTTTGCACAAGCTATTTAAAGTCTCTGAGCCTCAGACTTCTTACCCCTAAAAATAAGAAAAATGATGTCTTCATGTCTCAAAGAGATATTGTGTGTCAAGAACCCAGCCTGTTATACAACTCTGGGCATATGTAGATCAGGGAATGGCAGTAGATACTGCTTTTCTTGTTTAATTAGCCCTGACGTAGAAATTGAACTGGCATCTGTGGCATTATTAAAATTATTTACATAGATCATATCCTAAAGCAGGACAGGGTACACAATTTATAGGGGCCAGTACAAAAGGAAAATGTTCAGAAATTATGAAGACTTTCAAAATAGTAGTACCATTAAACTAAGCATGGAGCCCTTCTAAGCATGAGGCCCTGTATCACTGCACAGACTGCATGTCCACAAAGCTGGCTCTGTTCATAAGTGACCCATGGAAATGTCAGAGCTTCTTTTAAGAACAAGGCTAGATAGATAACCAATTCGTGTTGGTAACCAATACTTTCTGCTTCAGTAGATCTAATAGTAATAATATCTTCAATAATAATAATAATAATAATATGAATGTGGATTATAAAGAAAATTTGTCAGCCAGTTTTTTCTCTCTCTCTCCCTCTCTTTATTTCTTTCAATCATAGTTCTGTTTAGTGTCTTGGGTTATAGTTGGGTCATATTTCCCAAGTAAAATGCATTTAAGACTTGAGTCTTGATGGAAAAAAAACCTCCATAAAACCTTCTTCATTTTGTAGTAAAATTGACCCTTGGAAGCAGAAAAGGAGTTAGAAAAAAACAAAACAAACCCTGGAAAACCCGAGGCATTCTGGACAATGATCGAAGAGGAAAATGTGTTAACAAATGTAATTCTGTTTAAGGCTGTGAAATGAGAATACAACTTTCATTAATACCCTGGGCTGAATCCAGGCTTTTCTCTGATTGATACGGAGAAGCATAACTGTGAGGTTGGGAAAGAGACTGAGATTTATACACACTAGTATTTTTTTCAAAGTTATGTTCATGTCTCCAGAGGCCCAGGCAGATTTAATAAATCAAATAAATAAATAATAAAAGAATCATTGTATGCTCAGTTCCCTCATGCAAAGTTTCCATTGTTATCCAACAGATTTCCACATGCACAGCAAGGACAGAAGATGGCTCTCTTGTTACCCATTATTTGAAGAAAAAGCTCTAGCTTTGATAATGATGTAATCTGGCTTTCACCCCCTGAACTTCATAGAAGTCTATTTAATCTTTGCCATTGCCCCCTTATGAGCAAAGATATATTTTCTACTGTTGATTGATTACCTTGTGAATACTTTACAAGGGATATGTCACTCTTTTTGTTTGGAGCTTTAATATAATAAATAATTTCAGCTGTGAAAGAGCCTGAGCAATAACTGTACCACTTGGGGAATAATCTTCTCTTGAAAGGGAAAGAGAAAGAGAGAGAGAGAGAGATTTAGTACTCTTACTACTCATGAGTCCAGCAAAAAGTCATCTGACAGAAATAAAATCCTTAAGGCTTTTAAAAAATTTATCATTACAACTCCCTTATAAATTATAGAATTGCCACATCATATACGTTTAAAATGAAAAATGTCAAAGAATTCATAGGTCAAACCTTTATTTCATAGGTAAGAAATTCAAGCCCAGTGAAATAAATTTACTTACACTTCTGGTAGTAGTTCAGACTCTCACTCCAGCTTTCTAGTTACATTCCAGTACTTTTCCTACATGACCTCCCTATAGAGTTTATTTCAGGGAAAACTTTAAACAACCTCTTGTCCTCAAAAATTATGTCCAACTAGGTTTGTAAACATTTTGCTATATCAAATGATGATTCACTTGTTCTTTTTTTCATCTATTCATTAAATAAATTAGGTCTATCAAAGTCTATATTCCAAGTCCATGCTACATTGGGGACTGAAATAGGCCCAGTTCCTGATTACGTTGTTGTTGTTGTTGTTGTTATATGCCCTCGAGTGGGACCCAACTCATAGCGACCCCTCCTTGGGTTTCTGAGGCAGTATCACTATGCAGGTAGATTGCCCAAGCTTCCTTCCGAGGAGTGGCTGGTGGGTTTGAACCCCCAGCCTTCTGGTTAGCAGTCAAGTGCCTTAGGCACTATGCTACCAGAGCTCCTGATTATAAGAGATGAAAAACAATGGGGAAAAAAAAGAGCTACAGAATGAAATGCAACAATCAGTAGCCAGGGAAGCCCAGGAAGCTGGAAGGAAATGCAGTGCATGGTGGTCGGTAACCACACAGCTGGTAAATGGGAGAGAGACTTCTCCCCAAAATTGAGGCATGCTTAGGAGTCCCACTTTTCAAAGCAGCAGTGCTGGATATGGTTCAGGATGCCTCATGGTTCAAAATGCAGATTCAGGAACACTACCTGGTTTCCAACCTCATCTCTGCTGCTCACTAACCAGGAACTCCTAGACAAGTTACTTTGCCTTTCTTGATGCCAATTTCCTCCTCTGCAAAAAGCACCTGATTCAAAAGGTTATTCTGAGGATTTTGCAGCATTTAAAACAGTGGCTGTCACATAGTAAGCATTGGATAAATGTGACCCATTATTATGGATTTACAGACCTGAACTTATACACTCAAGTTATTTTATTTGCTTTTGTAATTACTTCCATCCTATTATTTCTAGCTGAAAATATATGAATGATAGTATTTAAATTATATTGTCCTAATCTAAGGGATAAATAGCAATTCTAAAATGTAATAGAATTATAAGCCCTAGATCACGCATATTCTATGTGGTACTATTTTCTCAAGAATAAAAGACAGCCTGTGATATAAGAATCTCCCAGAGGTGCAATCATTTTTTATAGCACAGAAGACAGTGTACAGTTTTTCTGGCAGCATAGTAATCAAATACTGCAGGATGTCAAAAGCCACAATGCCCCGCTTCCATATGTATCTGCGTCCAGGTGAGAAAAAAATGAGGCAGCTCTTAGAGAATGGGAACAACATAGTAATTAAAGTCAAATGTCTTGAATCTTAGCCCTGGCTACCAGCTACTTGCTTGCTTGATTATGTATAAGTTGCTTAAACTCTCTGGACCTTAGTTTCAGCAACCTGAAACTGGGGATGATATGTGATAACATAAGTTTATTGTGAAGGTTAAATGAGAAAGTATGTGAAGTCATAAATTGGTGACAAAAATATAAGGTACTATGTTCAATTTGGGAGCTCTGGTAGCATAGTGGCTAAGATACTTGCCTGCTAACCAGACGGCTGGCGGTTCAAACCCACCAGCCACTCCTCGGAAGGAAGGTTGGGCAATCCTACTTCTGTAGTGATACTGCCTCGGAAACCCAAGGAGGGGTCGCTATGAGTCGGGGCCGACTTGACGGCACATAACAACAACAACAACATGTTCAATTTAGGAGCTCTAGTGGCATAGTGCCTAAGGCATTTGACTGCTAATCAGAAGGCTGGCAGTGCAAACCCACCAGCCACCCCTCAGAAGGAAGGTTGGCAACCTACTTCCATAGAAATACCGCCTCAGAAACCCAAGGAGGGGTAGCTATGAGACAGATCCAACTCAATGTCAGTGAATGAGTGAGTGATATTCAATTTACAACCTATTTATTAATTTCATAGACTTTGGACTGAGACAAAACTGTACTGCTAATAAGGATATTTAAAAAGATATACATAGATTTCAGCTTTTCCTTTTTATTGCTATTACTTCCTAATGATCCCTCTTTCCCCTTTAAAAAAAAAAAACCTGAAAAGATTAGATGCTATTATTTGCATATTGATTGGGTTTGATTCACACAGATGTGTTATCTCATGGCAGTTCTCATTGTAACAGCTTATTGGCATTTCTTCCCTGTTTAAAAGCATTACTTACTTTAAAGTTAGACCACAGATAATCTGCTGGAGCATTTTGGGGTGTTTGAAGTCTCAATTCAGAAGGAATTTCAGATGGACGTGTGTTGTAGGGGAAGAGTTGTCACTTCCTTCTGTACTTTTCTCACCTCCATTCTTTAGTCCGTGTCATTTCCTTCCTAGGATGCCCTTTCCACTCCCCTGTACTCACTTTGTGCATCAGATGTACTTCCCTGTGGAGTGTGCTACTTGGTTGTATGTATTTGACTATATAAAGAGTCTATTTTTTTGGTTGGTGGTGCAGTGGTTAAGTGCTTGGCTGTTAACTGAAGTTCTCTGTTTCAAATCTACCAGATGATCTACAGAGGAAAGAGGTGGCCATCTGTTTTTGTAAAGATTACAGCTTTGAAATTATAGTTTGGAATTAAGTTCTGATCTGTACTATCGGGTCACTGTGAGTCAGAGTTGCTTGACAGAAATGTGTTTTGTGTTTTTTATTTGACTACTTAATTTATTCTATTTTCCCAGTGCTCCAGTTGCTATCATGGTATAAAAAACCACCCCAAAACTTGGTGACATAAAACAACCATTATATTATGGTAGGAATCCGGTAGGTTAGGAATTAAGACTAGGAACAGCAGGAATGGCTTGTCTGGGGTCTCAGCTGGGAAGATTTTAAGACAGTTGATTTAACAGCTAGGACTAAAATCATCTGGAGGCATCTTCATTGCATGTCATCTTTACTCACATGTCATCTTCCTTCACCTTTCTGGTGGTTGATGCTGGCTGTCAGTTGGGACCTCAGGTTGGCTGTAAACCAGAACACCTGCATGTGGTCTCTTCTTGTCATTTCTCTATGTGATCTAGTGTATAATTACTGAATGGTTACTGTGTTCCAAAAATAAGTGGCCCAAGAGAGCAAGGGGAGTGAGAGTACATGGCATTTTTATGATCTAGCCTTAGAAGTTTGGAAGTATCCAATCCCCTGTACTCTGTTAGTTGAGATAGTCCCAAAGATCTGTCAATTAACAGGGTGAGGAAACATGAACTCCTCCACTCAATGGGAGGATTATTAAGGTTTTATGGGGTATTATAAAGATGATTTGACTTCTATTTGACCACAAAGAAGTGCCATTGTATGAAGGGCACGTGGAGTTATCTTTGGAAATACAGTTTGCTATAGTCTATTTTCTGGTTACAAAATTCACATCCCTCCTCTCATCCCACATGCAAGATGTACTCATTCTCTTCCTTAAGATTTCTAAGTCTTATACCATTGTGGGACCTGCTGAAGCTCTAGCATGTTCTCATCTAAAGCAGGCACTGGTACTGGTACAGATATAGGTCTTTGGATGAATTTCCTCAGGTAAAGCTTCTTGAATAACACGCACCTTGGTCTGCAGACAAAAGAACTAACCAAAACCAAACCAAACTCATTGGCATGGAGTCAATTCTGGCTCATCATTGGGTTTTCAAAACTGTAAATCTTTACAGTCTTCTTTAAAGACTGCCTCATCTTTCTTCCATGGAACAGCTGGTGGGCTTGAACCACCAGCCTTTTGGATAATAGTCAAATGCCTTAACCACTGCACAACCCAAGCTCCTTAAAGAACTAAAGAAATGAATTATCTTTTCCCCAAATAACCAACACTCACTGATGGGACAACCATAGGATAGCCTTCTTACATATCCCCTTTCAAAAACTGGGAAACCAAGAGCCATACAGTAGTCCATGGCCTACAGCAATTACTCTTTGTTTTCCCCCAGTAGTAGTTTCTTCTGGACAAATATTATAATACTTCCAATTTTAAGAATATCCAACATTACATTCTATATTCAGTATTTTAACTTAAATACTTACATTGATTCTATAAGCCAGTAATTAAATACAGTAAATAATTTCTATGTTCTTCAATTATAGTTGCATGTATTTACTATGTGAGCACAATAGGCTTTATTATGTTATCTCAAACTATCTTTCTCATACATTCTAACAATTGTATAATCATGTGACTTAATAACATACTTAAAATTATGGATGTCCTCTAGATACGTTATTTCTTACTCTGTTTTTAGAAATCAGAATAACAGTGAGATGATGTCTCACTATGGCATGACCATTTTGCATCACACACACATACCTCCTTACTAATAGTTAGAAAACTATTGCTAGTGTTGTATAATTCAGACAGACAAAAGGGTCATAACTTCAAATGAAGGAAAATTCTGGGATTTGACAGCCTGATTGTCTTCTCTAGATGATCTTATCTGTTAGAATGAAAATTTTATCCTTTGGCTTAAAAAAAGAAAGAAAGAAAAGAAAAAGGATAAGAGAAACAAGAAAAGTGTAAATTGAACTTATGCCTCATGTAACATCTCCTCTGTTTACCAAAATCATTGTATTTCTGTTTGTTTTACTGCCTATCTGCTGAAAACATATCTGAATCCAAAGAAAATGTAAAACATGTGATCTAAAATGATTTGGGAAAGGAGAAAGAAAGCATGTTGTTAAATGTTAAAACGGATTCTGTGGTAAATTGTATACATGCACCACATCAAAAGTAAATTGAAGTTAAAATAAATAATGTTACACTGAAAGTTGAAAGAATATAGCAAATCATAAAGATGGTTGTATACTAATTGAGAGTGTTTTAATTGTTAAAAGATTTAGAGAAATAAACACTGTAGATGGGAACATAGTGCTGAAAGATGAGTATGGGCTCTGATTTCCCTTTCTAGTGGCTTGGCACGGCCGCTGTGCTGAACCCCAGCCTTGCCCTCAGAAATAGAAGCAATGGCGTTCAAAGGATTCATCAGTGACTCATACACAGGAGGCCTGGGGATATACACAGTCCCCAAAACTGGTACAGAAAACTTGCCCTCTCCAGCCTTGCTGTCCTATAGTCTATAAAGACAGGAGTTTTGGGTAGGTGCTCCCTAAATTTAGGGTTAGCTTGGTGTATTTCTGACTCCAATGACAACTGTGTTACTGATTTCACTCATCAAACTCTGTTTCTCTTTTTATTCTGCTGCAGTCAGTCACCTTATGACACAACATTAAAATGACCAACATTTCCTTTTCCCTATTGGTGCTTTCTAATTTATGCTGATCAACATTATCTGGCTAAACTGACCCAGAAAAGAATATGTTTGAGAAAAAAATTTAGTATTTCAATAGAATTGAAATACTTTCTACAGTATAAACTTCTCATTTTCAAATTATGTTAAAAAAAAAAAAAAAAAA
>NW_006921754.1:3792435-3795784 GCF_000298275.1 Orycteropus afer afer | reverse complement strand
TTCTTTGTTGAAGAGGGTCTGTGCAATCCTTCTGCCTAGTCCGCCATCTTGCCGGAACTCCTACCATTCATTTTTAAGTCCATCTCTTTAACCTCATATTTTAAGTGACAAGGAGAAACTATGCAGCCCTTTTAAGATCTTGCTTAGAAATCTCCTCAGCCAAATATCCACGTTCTACCTTCCACCAAACATTTTAACATAATTCAGACCTTACCAGAAGAACACTAAGGGTCCAAATTTTTGGCAACATTCTATTGCTGGTGCCATATATATTTTCTAAGATGATAGACACTTTCTTTATAGCTTTCCTCTCCTCCTTCTGAGCCCTTTACCTTTGATGTTTACAATTCTATCAACAGTCTCCTCAAGGCACTCTAGACTTTTATTATTAGTCACCTTAAAACTCTTCTAGCCTCCACTCATTCTTCAACTCCAAAACCACTTCCAACTGTAGTATTTGTTGGAGCAGCACCTCCACTTCTTGGTACCAAATTCTTAGATTTCTAGTGCTGCTGTAACAGAAATATCATAAGTAGGTGGCTTTAACAAACAGAAACTTATTTTCTCACATTTTAGGAGGCTAGAAATTTGAGATCAGGATGTTAGCCCTACGTGAAGGTTTCTCTCTCTGTCAGTTCTGAGGGAAGGTCTTTGTTCCTTAGTTCTTTGGTGAGCTTCATGTGGCAAGGTATCTATCTTCTCCCATCTCCATCTGCTCCTCTGTGTTAAGTTGCTCCTTTTACATCCCAAAAATGATTGGCTTAAAACATACCCTGAACTAATACGGCCTCTTTAACATAACAAAGAAAAAAAACATTCACAAATGCGATTATAATCACAGGTATAGGTATTAAGATTTATAACACATATTTTTGTCGGACACTTTTCAGTCTATAACAGACCCCAAGAGGGGAAACCTTTTTTCCTCCTTTGTTGTTGTTGTTGTTGTTATGTGCCGTCGAGTGGGACCCAACTCATAGCGACCCCTCCCTGAGTTTCTGAGGCAGTATCACTGGTGGGTTTGAACTGCCTGCCTTCTGGTAGGATATATCAAGAGGACATGCCTCAAGCCATATTCTGAGGTTGACCAAGAGCCAATAGCTTGGTTATTTTGGCTTGAATATCTTTAGTCAACATTTAGTTATCAAATAGGCAGGTCCAGTCATACCGATTCTTGATGCACTCAGTAATCATGAATGCTGCTACCCCAAGCATTGCTAGTAGTAATTTTTACAAAAAAATTATTTTAGTCACAGGTTTCCTGTTTCATATGCTCATTCGGTATTTTAAATGATTCTTTACAAAGAATATGCATGCTTATATAGGATTATAAGTTCAGAACTTTTATATAATTGAAGTAAATTCTCTCTTGTCTTCCTGATTTTCCTGACAAATAAACCATGTCATATATGTCTAAGACCAATTGCACAAAGTAAATCAAGCATTAATCTATCACTTCTTTGGACTCTGGAGTAAGTTCAAGATAGGGATAATTCTATCCCAGTATCGTGGCATATAGTGGTCAAAAGGCAAGAGATTCAGACTCATTTGTCAGTCATTTGATCACTTAATCTATTCATAAGCAAATAAAACAACAACGAAACAACAAAACAACAAAACAAACAAACAAACAAAAAAACCTAAAGTAATTCACAAAGAAAAAACCACCATAGGCAGCAGGAAACCTTGATTTTCAGGACCCATTCTCTTGTTCCTGATAAAGAAATAATGCTGTTATATGTCAACACTTCCTGGAGGCCCAAAATACCACAGAGACTCACTGTTCTCTCAAGTATGTTTCATCAGTACAGAGTTATGATGACCTAACCAAAAAACCAATTCCACTGCTATAGAGTAGATTCTGACTCAAAGGGACCTTATCGAGCAGAGTGAAACCACCTCACAGGGTTTTTGACTTTGTAAATCTTTACGGAAGTAACCTGCAATCTTTGTTCTGAAAAGATGCTGGTGAACTCAAAGCACCAACTTTTGGTTAACAGCCTAGTGCTTAACCACTGTGTCATCAGGGCTCTTCTTGTTGACCTACTAAACCAAAAACAAATTCACTGCCATTGAGTTCATTTTGACTCACAGTGACCACCACTGGGTTTCCAAGACTGTAAATCCTTACAGAAGTAGATTGTCCCATCATCCTTCTGCAGAGTGGCTGGTGGGTTTGAACCATCAATCTTCTGGTTAGCAGTCAGATGCCTTAGTAATTGTGCCACCAGAGCTCCTAAGACCCTAACAAATGAATGTCCATCTTCCTTTGATAATAATAATAGCTATCCTTATATTTCACTGGAAATAAACTTTAAAATACAGTGGAGGAACCCAGAGAATATTTATTTATGCATACAGTTTTTGGCTTCAGATCTGGAATGGTTTTGACTGGTTAGTGAAAAGACTAAACATTCTGGAATTAATTTTTGGTGGTTACATGCATTGCAAGGCATGTATATATCATGTGCTGGTTCAACGTGCCTTTCTTCCCAGAATGCCAAGGGACATTGTTCTAGTCTTGATTGGTGCTTAGTGAATGCTATTGTAGGACTGAGAACAGCCCTCAAGTCATGCCAATTAAATTAACCTATAGCAGTAGATGCTCTTGAGTATCTACTTCAGTGGTACAGAGTGTAACATTGCACTGGGAAAGCTTTTTGAGCCAGTTTTGAATACATGATGAAATATATACTTCTCTTTACTAATGAAAATGGAGCCATATTTTCCTGTTCTTTAAGCTGTATTTCAGCCAGATGGAGTTAGGATTAGTGTGTGCTTGCCTTTTACATTACTATTTGATTCCATAATAAGAACCACATGAGACAATTTTAGTTTATTGGTTCTTCAGTTGCCAACATGGCTTTTGTATAACTAATAAAATAAATAAAAATATTTCTCTTGTGTGTGTGTGTGTTTTTCCCCCTTGTAAAATACACTTGTTATGTAAAGGATAAGCATGTACCAGTCAAACTTGATCTGGAATGAATAATATTATCTTCATTTTTTTCTTTAATAGAAAGTGAAAGAAAAGTATTTATTAGTTTCCTAATAGCATAGTTGGCTCACACTGGTCAATACCTCCACACTAGATATTGGAATTATTTATGTAGAGAGAAATGGTTTATGATGATGTTTTTGTAGAAGTTTCAAAACCTACTGACTAATGAAAATCCATTTCCAAGGAAAGTGTGAAATGAAGAAATTAAAATGAATACAAAACCATGTGCTGTCTTTGTCTCCATAGTATTTTTTTTTATTAGGATTTGGGTGAAGATTTACAGAGTAAATTCACTTTTCATACAGCAGTTCACATATACTTTGTCTCATGTCATTGACCAAAATTTAC
>NW_006921754.1:3789687-3792335 GCF_000298275.1 Orycteropus afer afer | reverse complement strand
TTCAACTTTACATATTTTGTCAAAAAAAAATGTTTCTTCCTATGTGTGTCTTCCAAATTTATAAGATATTACATCTGACTCTATATCCTTTTTCTTTAGAGCTTACCCTCATTTTTACCTACGTTGTTGTTACTGTTTTTAGATAATGTCAACTAGGTTCCAAACCATAACTACTCTATGTGCAACAGAATGAAATACTACCTGGACCTGCCCAATCCTCACAATCATTTTTTATGCTTGAGCCTACTCTTAGTCACTATGTTCATCCATCTTTTTGAAGGTCTTCCTCTTTTTCGCTGACTCTCTATTTCACCAAATAGATGTACTTCTTCAGAGACTAATCCATCCTAATAACATGTCCAAAGTAGTGAGATGAAGTCTCACCCTCCTTGCTTCTAAGGAACATTCTTGTGTACTACCAGAAGATAGATTCATTGGTTCTTCTGGTAGCCAAAGGTTTATTTAGTATTCTTTGGCAACACCACAATTAAATGGCATGGATTCTTCTTCAGTTTCCATATTCATTGTCCAACTTTCATATGTATATGAGGCAAGAGAAAATATTGTGTCTTGCATGAAACACACCTCAGCTTTCAAAGTGCAGTCTTTGCTCCTTAACACTTTAAAGAGGTCTTTCACAGCAGATTTTCCCAATGCAATATATCATTGGATATCTTGCCTGCTGCTTCCATGGGTGTTGATTACAGATCCAAGTAAAATAAAATTCTTGAGAACTTCAATCTTTTTTCCATTTATCACAATATCACTTACTGGTCCAGTTGTGAGGATTTTTGTTTTCTTTATGTTGAGGTGTAATCTATACTGAAGACTGTAGTCTTTGACCTTCATAAGTAAGTCTTCAAGTCTTCTTCACTTTTAGCAAGCAAGATTGTGTCATCTGAGTATCACAGATTGTTAATGAGTTCTCCTGCAATCCTAATGCCATGGTCTTCTTCATATTATCCAGCTTCTCAGATTCTTTTCTCAGCATATATATTGAATAGATATGATGAAAGGACAAAACCCTGATACACTCCTTTTCTGACTTTAAACCACACAGTATTCTTTTAGTCTATGTACACAATCAACATGATCACAATTAAGTGTTCTAGAATTCCCATTCTTTGTAATGTTATCTATAATTTTTTTATGATCCACACAATCGAATGTTTTTGCATCATTAATAAAATACAGGTAAATTTATATCTGGTATTCTCTTCTTTCAGCCAAGATACATCTGATATCAGCAATGATATCCCTCATTCCACATACTTTCTGAATCCTGCTTAAATTTCTGGCAATTCCCTGTCAATTTACTCTTGCAATCACTTTTGAATTACCTTCAGAAAAATGTTACTTGTATGTGATATTAATGATATCATTTAATAATCCACATTCCATCAGATCACCTTTCTTCAGAATGGGCACACATATGAATCTCTTCTAGTAGGTTGGTTAGGTAGTTGTCTTCCAAATCTCTTGGGACAGATGACTGAGCACTTTCAGCACTCCATTCATTTGTTGAAAGATCTCAATGAGTATTGTCAATTTCTGGAGCATTGTTTATTTATTTATCTATTTATTTATTTATTTTTTGCTTTATTTTATTTTACCAGTTCCTTCAGTGCAGCTTGTACTTCTTCCTTCAAAACCATCAGTTCTTGATCATATGCTAACTCTTGAAATGGTTGAACTCTCTGTTGACTACTCTGTTTGGTACAGTGACTCTGTGTATTCCTTCCACCTTCTTTTGATGCTACCTGCATTATTCAATATTTTGCCCATAGAATCTTTCAATATTGCAACTCAAGGCTTGAAATTTTTCTTCAGTTTTTTCAGCTTGCAAAATCCCTATCATGTTCTTCCCTTTTGATTTTCTACCTCCAGATCTTTGCACATTCCATGACAATACTTTGCTTTGTTTCTCAGGCTACCCTTTGAAATCTTCTGTTCAGCTCTTTTACTTCATCTTTTCTTCCATTTGCTTCCTCTACTCTCCCTTCAAGAGCAAGTTTCAGTCTCTTCTGGCATCCTTTTTGTCTTTTTTTTTTTTCCTTTCCTGTCTTTTTCATGACTTTTAGCTTTATTGATGTATGATATCCTTGATGTCATCCCACAATGCATGTGTTCTTTAGTCATTAGTGTTTGGTGCATCAAACCTATTCTTGAGACTGTCTCCCAATCTGGGTGGGATATATTCAAGGTCTACTTTGGCTTTCGTGGACTTCTTAATTTTTTTTCAGCTCCAACTTGAAGTTGATATGAGCAATTTGTGGTCTGTTTTACAGTTGGCCCCTGGCCTTGTTCTGATTGATAATATTGAGCTTCTCCATCATCTCTTTCCACAAATATAGCTGATTTGTTTCTGTGTATTCCATCTGGCAAGGTCCATGTGTACCATTTATGTTGTTAAAAAAAGGTATTCACAATGAATAAGTCATTAGTCTTGCAAAATTCTGTCATGTGATTTACTGGTAAAAACTCTAGAACAAGTGTCCTGAGTTTGCATAATAGAATTTTCCAAATCTTTAAGTTTTGTTTTAATTTTTACCATTCATTTTTTTAAAAATTTTATTTTGATTTGGGTGAAGATTTACAGAGTAAATTCACTTTTCATACAGCAGTTCACATATACTTTGTCTCATGTC
>NW_006921754.1:3780089-3785483 GCF_000298275.1 Orycteropus afer afer | reverse complement strand
TTGCTGTTGTTTTAGTATATGCTGAGTATTTGTGCTTGTCCTCTTTTCTATTGTGATGTGAAGGTTTATAGTTTTTCTTTGTGGTTACCCTCTCCATAGTATTTTATCTATGATCTTAATCAAAGTCAGCTCCCAAGAAAGAACCACTTCCAAGAAAGAACCCAAGAAAGCTGAAAGTAAACCTCTCCGGCATTTCGAAGGCCATTTTGAGCTCATGTCCAGATTTGGACATTTATTGTGATGCTGCTTATTGGTCCAGTTGTGAGCATTTTTGTTTTCTTTATGTTGAGATGTAATCCATCCTGTAGACTGTAGTCCCTAAACTTCATCAGTAAGTGCTTCATGGAGTTACAAGGTAAGCTTTTAAACGTTGTTGTTGTCAACTGTGGTGGAACCATCTGCAATTCGTGGTGGTCCTGTGCTCAATGTAATAAAACACTGTCTTTCCTTGTGCCATCCCCACAATAGCTTGTGTATTGGACCGTTGTTATCTATATGGGTTTCACTGGCTAAACTTTAGAAGTAGACTGCCAGTCCGTCTTGGTCTAGAATCTTCTCTGAAAATTGTTTAGTCCTGTGAGGGTGTTGTTGTTGACGTTGTTAGGTGCCGTTGAGTCAACTCCAACTCACAACAACCCTATGGACAACAGAATGAAACATTGCCCAGTTCTGTGCCAGCCTCACAATCCTTGCTGTACCTGAGCCCATCATTGCAGCCACTGTGTCAATCCATCATGTTGCGGGCCTTCCTGTTTTTCACTGACCCTCCACTCTACCAAGTATGATATCCTTCTCCAGGGAATGATCCCTACTGATGACACGACCAAAGTAGGTGAGATGATGTCTGGTCATTCTTCTTCCAAGGAGCATTCTGGGTGCACTTCTTCCAGGATGCAGATTTGTTAGTTCTCTTGCCAATCCATGGTACTTTCAGTATTCTTTGCCACCACAACTAAAAAGTATAAATTCTTCTTTTGTCTTCCTTATTCATTGTCCAGCTCTCACATGCATATGAGGTTATTGAAAATACCATGGCTTGTGTTAGGCTCACTTTAGTCTTCAAGGACACATCTTTGCTCTTCATCACTTGAAAGAAGTTTTTTTTGCAGAAGATTTTCCCAGTGCAATATGTCATCTGATGTCTTGACTGCTGCTTCCATTGGTGTTGATTGTGGAACCAAGTAACATGAAATCTTTGACAACTTCGATTTTTTCTCCACTTATCATGATGCTGCTTACTGATCCAGTTTTGAGGATTTTCATTTTCTTTATTTCGAGATGTAATCCATACTGCAGACTGTAGTCTTCAATCTTCATCTTTAAGTGCTTCAAGTCATCTTCAATTTTAGCAAGTAAAGTTTGCTTTGAAAAAGACTGTGAGTGTACTTGAGTGTAAATCATCCTACTCTGAAATCTAGGATTAGTCATCAGTTTACATAAAGTCCTTATTGTCCTGAATACTCAGTAACAAATTTATAAATATTCATAAACATGACTATACAACAGAGTAATGGCATTGGAACAGAACTGCAATCAAAACTACCTTTCTTCTTTGTCACCTTTCTGAGGACATATCTATGAGCAATGGATAATGGGCAAACCCTTTATCTCCACTAAGTCAGCACACTTTCACTGAGTGATGTTGATCCTCCACCAAACCCATGAAATCTATCGAAGGTCTGGTTCTTTAGCTTCCTGTTTTTGATATCCAAAGGCCCTGTGTGTTACCAATGGTTAGAGGGAGTCAAAAGCTCGTAAGAAGGAGACTTGCTACAGAAAATAAGGTGAACGTTTGAGAGATGGTGCTTTCCTCCAAACAGGTTTTCCTATGAAGAAGGAAGCTATACTACATAAGACTCGAATTATGATACACAAGATTTGAATTTAATCAAATTGTTGCAATAACTTCTTTACAAAGGTAACTTTATCAGTCATTTTTAAAAAATAATAAGGAAGATGGGGCAATCTACTTCCGTAGTGATACCGCCTCGGAAACCCAAGGAGGGGTCGCTATGAGTCGCAACTCGACGGCACATAACAACAAAATATTATTAATGTTATTTTAAAAAGTTTTACTAAAGAAGATTTCATTTGCTTAAACTCTTCCAGTCTCTTATTTGATCACTTACTGACATTCTAGCCTGAGAAATACGGGGAAAAAAAAATCCTACATAGATAGACCTTAGTAAGCCCAAATACCATATAAGATGGACCTCTGTCTTTAAAGGAAAAAAGAGAAAGAGAGAGAGAGAGAGAGACAAATAGGCATATATTCTTTAAAGAAACCAGAAAAATATTTTTCTTATCATTGTCAGATTTATAATAAGGATTTGGAATATATTTTTTTCAAAAATGCTTAATCAATGAAAGGCAAAATTAGTTTGATGTTGTGATGGAATATGCTTTTGTATATGTATTATGTATAGTTTTGTATAAATATAGTAATATATTAGAGGAATAGCATAAGAAATTTTTATAAAAGGCAGAGTGTATATCTGGGTGAAATACCTTTGAAGAATAAATTTTTTAAATAATTTTTTGTTGTGTTTTTGGTGAAGATTTACATAGCAGTTTAGGCTCCCATTCAACAATTGCTACTCAAACTGTTCAGTGACTGGTTATATTCTCCACAATTTGTGAATGTTCTCAATATTTTCATTCTGGTTGTACTGAGGAAACAATATTTACTAACAGATTTTAAGGCTGAATACAAGAGAGTAAATTGATCTGAGTCATTTTCACACTGCTTCAAGGAGAAAACTCAAAAAATGAGTTTGATGGGCACAGAAGATTAACTTTGAGTCCTCAATGGCTTCAGTGTCCAGGTCTCTGGACTTGGAGAGACTGAAAGTGTTACTATACAGCAAAGAGCAATGTGATACCATCCCAGTACTCATAACATTGCTCTCTCAGCACACCCAGCCAGCAACAGCCTTTCAAAGTTATGTTGTTTCTCTTTTTCAATGTCAGGGTTAAGGTCATTTTTAGGGCACAGTGAGGAAATATGGAGGCCAGGGCTGTCTGCACCACACCTGGGCTGTGAGAAACAGGGAGTTTCAGTTCCAGCCTGCACATATCACAGCATACCCTTTACCTGCTTGTCCTCATCCCAGTACATAACAAATATAAAAATACAGACAGACCTTTCTGAGTGGTAGACTAGTAAGATCAACAGTGGATATTTCAGAAATGCATTAGACCTTCAGAAAAAGATAAGCAATGAAAGCAGAGTTTTGTAATTTGGTCAAAGCAATCTCCTATATCTAGATTTTTTTGAAGGGTAGGGGAAGGTCGGGGGATGGGATAGAAAGTTAATTTCGAATATTTTTTGATATATCTAATGGGGCAGAAATCTTGAGATCTTTCTGATTGCACAAGTTACTGATCTCTGTATTTGCAAATATAGATAGTTTGTAAGAACAAGTTTCTTTATTATTGGCCTAATTCCTCTCCTGAAATACAAGGTAGAGGCTATAAAATTGCCATTAGAAGAGAAGTAAACTGAAGAAAAATGTTTTATATTAGGGTTCTGAAACTACTTAACTCCTATCTCAGAATAAGCTAATGAGAAACCTAATAATAGTAATTCTGAAAAAAAAAAAAAATATATATATATATATATAGCAGCATTAGTAAAAGCTGGCCTTGATTTGAACACTCTCTGTGCTGCTTAATGTGTCCTACACATAACAACATGTCCATCTTCATAATCTGTGCTGTTGTTGTTAGATGCTATCAAACCCATTCTGACTCTTAGTGACCCTATGTACAATAGAATGAAACACTGCCACCTGGGCCATGCTCATAATCCTTTCTATACTTGAGTCCATTGTTGCAACCACTGTGTCAATCTACCTTGCTGAGGGTATTTCTTTTTTTCACTGACTTTCTACTTGACCAAGCATGAGCTCCTTTTCCAAGGACTGGTCTCTCCTGATAAAATGATCAAAATATGAGAGTCAAAGTCACACCATCTTTGTTTCTAAGAAAATTTCTCACTGTATTTCTTCCAAGACAGATTTGTTCACTCTTGCAGCCCATGGTATATTAATTCAACATTCTTCTCCAACACCATTTAAAAGACATCAATTATTCTTCAGTCGTCCTTATTCATTGTCCAGCTTCCACATGCATATGAGTCAATTGAAAATACCATGCTTTGGGTCAGGCACATTTTAGTCTTCAAAGTGACATTTGCTCTTTAATACTTTACGGAGATTTGTTTCAGCAAATTTGTCCAATGTCATATTTCGTTTGATTTATTGACTGTTGCTTCTGTGCCTATTGGTTGTGGACCAAGTGAAATGAGTATTTTGACAACTTTCATCTTTCTCCATTTATCATGATGCTGCTTATTGGTCCAGTTGTGGGGATTTTTGTTTTCTTTATGTTGAGGTGTAATCCACACTGAAGGCTGTAATTTTTGACCTTCATTAATAACTACTTCAAGTCCTCTTTGCTTTCAGCAAGTAACATTATGTCATCTGCATATTGCTGATTGTCAGTAAGTCTTCCTCCAATCCTGCTGCTACATTCTTCATAAAGTTCAGCTTCTCAAATTATTTGCTCAGCATACATATTAAATAAGTTTGGTGAAAGGATATAACCTTGAAGCACACTTTTTCTGTTTTTAACCCATGCATTGTCCCTTCATTCTAGTTGAATGACTGCTTCTTAGTCTATGCACAGATTCTTCATGAGCACAATTAATTGTTCTGTAACTCACATCCTTTGCAATGTTATATCTATAAATTTTTATGATCCACATAGCCAAATGCCTTTGCATAGTCAATAAAACATTGGTAAACCTCTTTCTGGTATTCTTTGCTTTCAGCTAAGATCCATCTGATATTAGCAATAATATCCCTCATTCCATGCCATCTTCTGAATCCAGCTTGAATTTCTGGCAATCATATTGATATCCTATGCATTAATAAGCTGAAATGGACTGGTATGAGCCATTTTCAATTGGAAAATCATATCATGTGCTCTACTATGCCAGGTGTGATAGTTAAGGTTGTATGTCCTTAACTTAAACCACAATTCTAAGTGGTTTAACAGTTAAGATGTAGTTATCCCATGATGAGATCTGATATAATATAATCACTTCCATGATGAGATCTGCTATGAGCAGCCAATCAGGTTAAAGGGATTCTCCTTTGGGGTGTGGTTTGCTTCCAATATATATGGAAAAGCTCTGAGAAGGTCTCTGGCTTTTTGCTTGGCAGCCTGCATCTGGTTCATCATCATATGTATATGTGAGTGTGTGTGTGTGTGTGTATGCACACATATATCTGTGTATGTATGTGCCTCGGAACCTCAAGGAGGGGTCGCTATGAGTCGAGTCCGACTCAACAGCACATAACAACAACAACAAATATATATATATATATA
>NW_006921754.1:3758992-3776137 GCF_000298275.1 Orycteropus afer afer | reverse complement strand
ACGGTGGCTGCGGTGATGTGCTCAAGTATAGCAGGGATTGTGGGGCTGGCGCGGGATCGGGCAGTGTTTCGTTCTGCTGTGCATGGGGTCTCTATGAGTTGGAAATGACTAGACGGCACTTAACAACAACAACAACAATATATATATACACACACACACACACACACACACACACACATATATAAAAACTCACTGCCGTCAAGTTGGAGGCAACTCATAGCAACTCTTCCTTGGGTTTTCAAGGTGATATCACTACAGAAGTAGATTGCCCAACCTCCCTTCAGAGGAGTGGCTAGTGGGTTTGAACCACTAGCCTTCTGGTTAGCAGTCAAATTCCTTAGACACTATGCCACCAGAGCTCCTATTATTATATATATATGCATAAAAAAAAAAAAAACCCTCATTGCCATAGAGTTGATTTGACTCATAGTGATCCCTTCTTGAGTTTCTGCAGCAGTATCTGTATGGAAATATATTGCTCAATGTTCCTTCTGAGAAGTGGCTGGTCGGTTTGAACCACCAGCCTTCTGGTTAGTAGTCAAATACCTTAGGCACTAAACCACCATAACTCCATATATATACATACTGTTGTGTTGTTGTTGTTATTTGCCATCGAGTCGGACCTGACTCATACACAGACACACACACACACACACACACACATATATATATATATACATACACACACACACATATACATATATGTCACTGATTCATTACTCTAAAGAACCCAGCCTAAGACACCAGGAATGATAATTTGAAAAGAGATGCTACAGTGATTGGTGAGGATTGAAACTGGATGGTATCACATTGGTTGGTGAGGTATGGGATCCTGAATCTTGGGATGGAGTCATATGAGCAGATAATTAGGAAATTGGGGATATTGGGGCCCTAAATTTCATTGAATCTCTCTAACCACCAGAACCAGTCCTCTTACCCCCATGTGATGAGACTCATTCAGCTGTGCCTGCTAAATATTTGTCTGAGATATTACCTGGGGCAATGGCTGGGGCATTTTCTGGGGGCATTTCCTGAGGAAGATACCTTGTAAGACATTGCTGAATGTTCCCTGAGCTGCCCATCATGAACTGGGTGTTGTCTGACCCACAGAGTTATAAAGTTGGACATGGATAGTGGTACTCCATCATTAAATGGAAGTGATATATAGGAGACAGGGCATGAGCAGAACGTGAAAGCCCAAGTAAGTTACATGAGGAAGTAGCCCAAATGCCTATGGTCTCCACTCCTATGGTCTTCTCTCTCCTAGCATGCAACTGAGGCTTCATGGGGAGTTCCTTATGATCAATTTACTGAGAAAGAGAAAACTCATGCCTGATTTACAAATGGTTCTGTGTGATATGCTGGCACCACATGAAAGTGGGCAGCGGCAGCACTGCAGCTCTTTCTGGGACCTCCGTAAAGGACAGTGGTGAAGGGAAAAACTCCATATGGGCAGAACTTCAAACAGAGCATCTGATTGTTCACTTTGCTTGGGAGGAGAAATGGCCAGATGTATGATTGTATACTGTTTCTTGGGCTGTGGCCAATAGTTTGGCTTCACAGTCATGGACCTGGAAGGAATATGATTTGGAAAAAATGGTGACAAAGAGGTATGGGGAAGAGGTACATGGATAGCTCTCTCTGAATTAGCCAAAGAAGTGAAGATATTTGTGTTGCATGTGAATGTTCATAAAAGGGTGACCTTAGCAGAGGGGGATTTTAACAATCAAGCAAATAGAATGACACTTTCTTTGAAAACCAGTCATCCTCTTTCCCCAGGCAGCCCAATGAGCTCATGAACAAAGTGGTCTTGGTGACAGGGATGGAGATCATGCATGGGCTCAGCAACATGGACTTCCACTCACCAAGGCTGTCTTGGCTACAGACACTGATAAGTGTCCAATCTGCCAGCAGCAGAAACCAGCACTGAGTCACTATAGACTTATTCAGCCACTCACTATTACCCCTAGTGACTCACTCAAGAAAAAAAGAATTGCTCCCTGTCCCTGTGACTCTATGCTCTGCAAGTCTGGAGATCTTAGAGGAATACTCCCACCTGGAGACACAATGCTGATTCTATTGAACTGGAAGTGAAGAATGACACCCAGACACTTTGAACTCCTCATCCCTCTGGATTAATAGGCAAAGAAGAGAGCTATTGTACTGCTTGGTGTTATTGATGATGATTACTAAAGGAAAATCAGATTGATATTACATAAAAATGATAAAGAATAGTCTGGAATACAGGAGATTCTTTAGGATGTCTCTTGTACTATGCCCTGTGATTGAGATCAGTGGAAACGTACAGCAACTCAATTCTGATATGACTACTAATGGCCCAGACCCATCAGGAATGAAGGTTTGGGTCACCCCACCAGGCAAAGAACCATGACCAGCTGAGGAGCTTGCTGAGGGCAAGGAGAATAGGGAAAAGGTCATGGAGGAAGGTGGTTCTAAATAGCAGCTATAACCATGTGGCCACTTGCAGAAACAAGGACTGTGACTGCTATGAGTATTCCTATTTTGTTTATGTGCCTCAAATATTTTTGCTTTCTTCAGTTATAAAATGTAAGGTGTAAACAGGGCTAATGTATTTTCGGTTTATATGTGTTAGGCACAAGTATGACTTTATAGTTGTGTTTATTTAGAGATTATGTATGGGTTTAAGGAGATGTGAAAAGGTACTAAATTGGCAAGGAGTAAACTGTGACAGTTAATGTTGTGTGGCAACTGGGCTGGTCCATGAGTCTAAGTGGTTTAGCTGTTATGATGTAGTTATCCCCCATGATGAGATCTGATATAATGTAATTACCTCCATGGTGAGATCTGCTATGAGCAGCCAATTAGTTGAAAGGGAATTTCCTTCAGAGTGCGGCCTGCTTCCAATATATATGGAAAAGCTCTGGGAAAGGTCTCTGGCTTTTTGCTTAGAATCCTGCATCTGGCTCATCATCATTTGGACTTGAACCAGTGGCCTGCTGTATTGTCTGCCAAACTTGAGATTGTTGCTTTCACAGACTGAACCAACAGCCTGTCATTTTACCTGCTCATCTTGGATTCACTAGCCTCCAAAGCACCAGCCTGCTATATTGCCTGCCCATCTTAGGTTTGTCAGCTCCTGTAGCTGTGAGTCAGGAGAAGCCTCTAGCTTGATGCTTGACCCAAAGACTTGGGACATCCTGGCCTACATAACTGCATGAGTATCTCTCTCTCTTTCTCTCTCTCTCTCTCTTTCTCTTCTCTCTCTCTCTCTCTTTCTCTCTCTCTCTCTATATATATGGGCTTCATTGGTTTTGCTTCTCTAAATAACCCAGCCCAAGACACTAGGAATTAAAAATTAGAGAGGAATAGAAACTCATCCAACATCAAAAAGAACCAAAAAGAACATATCTATGGGCTGTTACTATTGTGATGAGATAATCAAATCAGCTTCCTATTTCAATGATTTTACAGCATTTGCCTGCAAAGTGATGGAATCTTAGCAATGTGTCCATGTGGTTCAATAACAGCAAGGACTATTTTCTCTTACAATGAATGGAATATGTCACTAGTGGTATATGTGAAACCCTAGGGATTCTTTGAGATTTTGTAAATGCAAGTTTTAAATTTACCGAGTTATATAACTCAAAAGTCATTTAACTGAAAATAATAGGACCAAGTAGCCTTTAAAGTACTCTACCAATTGGTCAGAGACATAATATATGTAAGACAAGGAGATAGTTACCAGTGAGGCATGGTTTAAGGGCCACTGGGAGGTTTGCTTTAGCCAAACAGCTTGCCTGCTAAGCAAATAGCTCGAACTTTCAAATGAGACAGAGCAAGAATCAAACACTAGTTCTATTGTATTTATTGTGACCTTGAGCTGAAGTTTCTTAATTCATGAAACAGTTACCATGAAATGAAAATGAAATAAGGTAATGAATGTCAGTACTTGGAATGTGATAAGCCCACAATACACCAGGTTAGGGAATAAAGTCAAGGAGGTACTTCCATACTATGTGTGATACAAAGAAATATAAGAAATTCTTATACCTCTCTTTCAGCAACATAATCTAATATCATATTTTCTGACTTAGGAAATGCATGTGAGCGCTTAAACACATTTCAATCATTTAGGCATTTATTTTGGTTATCAGCAAAAATGAAAACTCAGGAATTTATACAAATACTTATCAGGTAACAAATAGCACCTCATTTTACATTGCCTTACGAAGGTAAAAGAGTAATATTATAATATCAGTTGCTGGTATTTATTATCTCTCAGTATTTTCCTGTTTCTCACCAGGTTCTTATAAAGTCCCTGGTAGTTAAAGAAAATCAGATCTTAGAAATGGACTTTCATTTATAACATGCTGATTCACCTAGATCAGGTTACTGGGAAGAAATCCAAGTCAGACCTCCTGACCTACCCAAAACAGCATGAAGTATGCCCTGCCACTAAATCCTGATTCCTGTGTACCTCGTCCTGTCACTAAATATGATTTAGAGGAACCTTTAGAAAGTCAGGTATAAGGATTTAGTGCTTTACACATAGGTTACAGCTGCTGGACTGGCTTTTATAGTAATGTAAGTAAGTAATTTATTAAATGGCTCAGTCATTAGATATACCAGACCTTTAAAACATTCTTGTGAGGGAGTCAATTCTGAACATTTCTCAGCAGCAAGTATTTTTGACAAGATTAATGAGGCACAGGGCAGATGGGTTTGTTTCCCCTCTTTGTGTCTGCTCTCCTGGTTCCCTGGCCCTTTATTTGGTTGTCTTTTCCTCTGTGGTACCTGCTGTCACTGACATGGCTGAAATGACAAAACAGCATTCCTTTAGATCAGCACTCTTCACACCTTCTTCTCCCCCCTTTTTTCTCCACAGGAGTAATTCCTTTCTCCTCTTTTGGGATTGGCAAGGGCATTCTTTCCATTTGGTACAAGAAATGTTTGAAAGATATTTTCACATGAAACAAAAAAAAAAAAATCATAAAATTATAAAAAAGATCAGAAATACCTCTCAGTGTTTCTTTACATTAAAAAAAAAAAAAAACATTAATTTTTAAATTATATGCCTGCTCTAACACACTCTACGTTTTTCTTCAAGGTTATCACCATGTCTATATGTGTCCATTTTGACTTCCAGTAGAGTATATAATTTGCTTCAGGTACAGATCATTTGATAGAGTGTTTATGTTCTCTTTTTATTTATCATGTTTTCAGACATAAAAGACACAAAGACCCCTTCCCGCTTTTGAGAGCTCACTTCTCCTCAAGAAGATTTATATCATACAGACTAATAATGAATGTACTTTCCTTTAACAAAGTCTCCAACTTTGCTTTGTTTTTGTCTTCCTCCAGTTCAATTTCCACTTGACAGTGTCCAGTAACTTCCCCTCTCTTTATCCATAGATGTCTCCAAAGTGTGTCATTTTCTCAAGAAGACATCTACTTTAATAAAACACATTTTTCACATCTTATAAAAGTTAATGTAACAGAATTTCCTTTTTGTGTCTTATTATTTGACAACAAATTTTTACTATGACCCCAAGCACTAGTTATTTTTAGGTATAAAGTAATGGCCAACATATTTAAAAACTAAAGAGATGGTAAGATCAGAGGCTGTGGAATGGACATTCATAGGTAGGAAGAGAGCCTGTCACTATGGAAAGTTTTGAAATAAGCAAAAGTCACATAAAATCATGGATTTTAGTAGTTACTGAGGATGCTTCATATTTATTTTCATAACCTTTTAATTTTGATACTTAATTTATCATTTGTGATTTGACTGTAATACTTAATAAAAGCAACTATTTATCAAGAAAAACCATGAAGTGTAATAAATAAGTTATTTAAAACTAGCAATCACACAAAATCAATTCCAGTTTCAAATAAAATTTCTTATTTATTTAACACATTTATGAACTTCAATAGAACACTTGCCTATGAGGTCTTCCAAAGAAACTTCAAATCAGTCTGGTTAAACTTCAATCACTTTGGCCAAAGCTACAAATGGGATTTCAAAATGTTCAGAATAATATTGTTTTCATGTTCATAGACCCTGAATAGAAAAAAAATGAGAAAGAGAAGTAAAAGTGGGGTTTCTCATTTTCAGTTACCAATGGGACCAGCATGGTAAAAATGAGAAAGCTCTAAAGGCACACCAGTAAGGTCCCTTCAATGTTCTGGATAAAAAAGTCAGCACGGGAGTCAAATTTTATTTTGTGTCTAAACTGTCTATCTATCCTCTCTGTGCTTCTGTTTCTTCATCTGTAATCAGTGAACAATAGTCATATTTTTTTTAGTATGACTACTATAAAGATTTAATGAAATAATATATCTAAAGTTCTTAAAACAATGTTCAACAATTGTTAAGTAATTAACTGTTATAATTAGATTAAAGAGTATTGATTGCCCTTGCAAGAAATACTTCACATGGATAAAAATAAGAAACACAGAAAGGTAAAACAAGTACAAGAGCAGGGATATAAGAGGGTTGGTAAAGAGAAAGACTGGTGTGATGAGTTAAGGATACCAAGAATGGAAGCAATTTAAAGCTAATTGAGATGCAAGAATCAGGGAGAGAAAGGAATATATCAATTGCTTGAGATAAAAGGGTAAGGTGTTGAAGGTACTGGTGAGAAAACCAAAAATTTCAATCCCTATTTCTGTCTTTTCTATGAAGCAGAATTATTCCTCAACTAGAAATGGGAGAATAAACATTATTAAGAGGAGATAGAAATCCAAGATAAATTAATAGCTAATAGTCCCTTGCTGATTTATGGTAATAAAATCTCTGAATCTGTTCAATCGTCATATCAAAAATTTCCTAAACATATGTTCCCCTTCCTCTTAGCACAACTCACTTTTCACAGCTATGTCTTACATGAGTAGTTTGATTTATCTGGAAGGATTTTCCTTAATTTTTATTTGAAAAAAATGTTTTTGCTTAAGAAAGGATTTCTCAGCTTCCTTAGGCAGGTGTATCTAATCACTATTAGGTCATCATCATCTATTTAACATTTGTTAGACTATATCACAATTATAAGATTATAGGTCTCTCACATCCTCCTGTACCAATTGTGGTCTTAAGAACACAGAACATCAATCACCTTTGTATTCTAAGAGCCTAGCACAGAGTGTGGCTCATGGTGGGTATTCAATAACTATTAATTTAACTTAATTTAATTTAAAGGCGAGGAACCATTGCAGGAGCTAAAGACTCTTGACAAGAAAGACTTTAGAAATGGAATGGAATGGAATGGGATAATAACTATCTCCATAATTGGTAGGTATCACATGAAAGAAAGAATACCTCCAGAGGACAGAACTATTATCAGTGGGTCAAAGTTAAAAGGAACTACTTTGGGCCCAGCCTGAGATTAAACTTTTTAACTGTCAGAGTTTCCTCAATTAGAAAGTGCTGTCTTGTATGGTGGTAGGTTCTCTGCTAGGGTATGTGCTTAAGTAGAAAGTGAGTAATCTTTCTGGGACATGATACACCTAATTCTTGCAGGAGATTCAGGTTGGATTTGAAAGTCTACATATGCATGCCTGTGTGGCATAAAATAGGTGAAAGATTGAAGGTTAGAACCCACCCAGAAGGACCTAAGAAGACAGCCCTGCTGGTCTGTTCCTGAAAGGCCACAGCTTGAAAACTTTATGGAGCAGTTTTACTCTCTGCACACTAGGGGTCTCCATGAGTCAGAATCAAATAGAAGATTCCATGATTAGTTGTATATCAATTATGTCCCAGTTTGGAAAGTTAGGTATTAAAAGAATCTCTTCTACCAAATTTGTGAAATGTGTTCCTTTCTGCAGACCCTGTTCTTTTCAATGTTTCCCTTCTAATAAAATCTCCCATACCACAGGTACCATGGAAACACAAAAATTTGGCAACTCTGAAAGCCTATTGTGAATTTCCCCTGTTTTGTTTTGTAGTCCCAGCTTAGCTGAAAAAAAAAAAAAAAAGTAATATGTTGAGAAGACTATTACTATAAACCTGAATAATCAGAAAGGGGCTCAGTTTTGAGGACAACAATAATAATAATTAAAGTTGGCTTCTTCAGTGTCTGGAATTTCAACTGGGACAAGCTCAAAGCTTTAGTTTATCATCACAAAAGAGCCACAGAGCCCTCAAGAGCCTTTTCTGGGATTCCAAAGAAAATCTACCAAGGCAGAAACTTTTTTTCAAGTTTTTTTATTAAAAACAAATAAAGGCAAACACAAACACATTCCAATACAGAAGCACATCTGAAGAGCCACAAATCCACAAGGTTCCAAGCCTCTGGCTAGTCTAATCCACCATTGTAAGATGCTAGACTTAATTTCAGCCAGCCTGGGTCTGCCCCACTCAATAGTCAAGGACATTAATACTACCACGACAAACAGGCTTGCTTCTACATGAAGGCCTACTTTTGTGTATGTCCTTAGAGTTTGTATTTTATTTTTAAATTTTATTATTTCTTGTATGCTTCTCATTGGATTTTTTTTTTAATTATTATTATTGTGATTTGGGTGAAAGTTTACAGAACAAATTCACTTTCCATACAGCAGTTCACGTATACTTTGTCTCATGACATCGACTACAATTTACCACATTCTTATTGGATTTTGAAGCTAATATTTCAGTTCTATCTCTTGCTCTGAACTAATAGTACACATGCTTTGTTTATCTGTATGGTGGCAAGACAATTTCATGATGTGCCCACAACTTAAAGACAAACTGATCAGTGGGATCTGTCTCCATGGTGCCGTGACTAATGAACATCTGGAAATGTCAGTTGTGCCTCTGTGAGGTTGAGCTATGACTTGAACTGAAGCTACAATGTGAGCAGTCATTTGAACTTCCCTGCCATTTGGTAGGTAAAGAGGTCATGACAATAAAGATAACCTCTAATATAAAGATTTTTCATTCTATTAACTCAAATATCCTGTCATCTGATATACTTCTAATTTTATGCTTCTAGTAATGTAGAACATTTTTATATATGATTGAGTTTTGTATTCTAAGTATGCTTTGTATTCTAAGATTTCTTCTGTGTATTACTGCCTAGAGACTGTAGTAGAGGGGCAGCATAAAAAGAGGGAGACCCTCAACAAAATGGATTGCCACAGTGGCTGCAATGATGTGTGTAAGCAGGGCAACAATTGTGAAGATGGCACAGGACTGGGCAGTGTTTCACTCCATTGCACATGGAGTCATTATGGGTCAGAACAAACTTGACAGCATCTAACAACAATAGAAACTCTTCAGAGTAAAGTATAAAGTAAATATGGGAATGCAACATAATGAATTATAAAAAATAGATTCTCTAAGGAATTATGTGTGCCTTTCAAAAAACAAAGTGGTGTCTGAATATGTTAGTATCAGACACTATTAAGAAAAGCAAACATATCCACATGCTTTTCTTAGGAGTCAACATGACAAAATAACTAATCACAATCATAATATCTGACATGTATATAGTATTTACTTTCTACAAACACTATTATATATTGACTTCATATATGAGATAAATAGTATCATTACCTACATTTTATATAGAAGGAAACAAAGGTCCAGATAGAATAGGTAATTTGCCCAAGGATGGTTGAAGAGAACTGGAGGCTGAGTCTTTAGGCCCTAGTTCCACACCCAAAACTTCTTAATGTATAACAGCAAGGATTTCATTTTGAGTCATGTGGATTTCTAATATCAACTACTGGGGTAAAGGTATATCTGTCAAATTGATGAGACAGGCCTGGTGGAAATATATTTACACCTTCTGGAAAAAAATTCAAATTCCACCTATTTCTGTATTTCATACAAACTGGTGGGCTGCCTTAACCAGTTTTCTTAGCATTAGTGTTAACTAACATCTCAGGAAAGTATTCATCCTGAGGTTGTAGTAAGCCAGGCATCATGAACTTGAGCTGGTGTCATGTCTTAGTCAATGGGAGGAGAGTAGACATGTTGGGTCCAATATTGGGGATGGTATTTGAATCCAAGTGAAGACACCAAGGCTCAAAATAACACTACTTTGGGCCATATCAGAGAGAGAAAAAAGGGAGGTAGGGCATTACAAGGAGTCACAACTCAGTGAAATAAGATGGAGTTTAGATAGTACATTTCAGGCTTGATGTGAGAGCACTGCAGGTTTGGTAGGGATAGAATTCTTAGCTATACCTTGGGAGCTTCAGGAAGTATTTCAGGGCTAGTGCTTTGATAGGGAAGTTCTGGAGAAGTGAAGACTCCTATCTGAATGAAGCTCAGGAAACATACCAGAGAGGGCTGGTTAGGAAGGACTGTGCAGAGTTTGGGATATCACATTTTAACAAAATAAAACAAACCTACAAACAAAATCATACCATGCACATATAATCTCAAAAGTAAAGAACATTACTTTACATTGAAAATTTGGTTTGTGAAAAGTCCATTCTTTAATTCCTCATTTTACTGAAGACTGTTGAGCACTTCATCATGGATGTGTATAGGTCCATGGAGAAGCATTTGGAAGCAATGAATGTGATGAAAGTTCTACTGGATGACCTGGCCCTCCACCTTGAAGCTTCAAAAACTCATTTTTGCCAGTACCAAGGGATTATCAGACTCTTAGAGAATGGCTTATTATAACTTTAATACACATATGACTGAGGTAGTTATCAAAGTGCCAATTTATTTCTTTAAAATAGGAACTGAATTAGAGAAATTGAAACATCCATCTGGGCATGAGTGTTGTATTTTCTCCCTGTAGTCCAACTGCCTCAAAGTGGACCAATCACACTGCTTTCTGCTGTATGATTTTTCCATTTATGTTTAGTGAACACTTAAACTTTGCCAAAATTCTCAGGTCTTTATTTGTAGTAATTGTTTTAATCTGCATAACAAACTGAGGCACAACATTATTAAAGTAAATTCTCCATGTTTTTACATCAAGAAATTGACAAGGCTCCAATTTACAACTAGATATTTGGTTCTAAAACCTGTGCTTTTAATATCAACTATCCTGCCTTGAAATATTTCAAGTAATGGAAGAGTGAACAGATAAGGCTTAAACTTGAGTTACGTGTTTTAAAGCAGAGGCAGAACAGCTCCAGGGTTAGTTGATTGAGACCAATCAGGCTTTACCTCCTTCATGCAGGATTCATTAAGAAGGCCCAAGACCAAAGCCAAACCCATAGCCATCGTGTCAATTCTTACTCAAAGCAACCCTATCGTTGGCTGGTGCCATCAAGTTGGTTCCAACTCATAGTGACCCTATGTACAACAGAATGAAACAGTGCCTGGTCCCGCACCATCCTCACAATCCTTCCTATACTTGAGCACATCATTGCAGTCACTGTGTCAATCCATCTCATTGAGGGTCTTCCCCTCTTTTGCTCATCGTCTACTTTACCAAACATAATATCCTTCTCCAGGGACTGGTCCCTTCTGAAAATATGACCAAAGTAGATGAGATGAAGTCTGGCCATTCTTGCTTCCAAGGAACATGCTGGCTGCATTTCTTCCAGTATAGATTTGTTCATTCTTCTGGGAGTCCATGGTATTTTCAATATTCTTTGCCAACACCACAATTCAAAGGCATCAACTCTTCTTTGGTCTTCCTTATTCATTGTTCAGCTTTCACATACATATGAGGAGATTGAAAATACCATGGCTTGGGGCGGGTGCACCTTCATCTTCAGAGTGATATCTTTACCTCTTCAGACATTAAAGAGGTCTTTTGCAGCAGGCTTGTCCAATGTGACCCTATGGGACAGAGTAAAATTGTCCCATAGGTTTTCCAAGGTTGTAAATCTTTACAGAAGCAGGCTATGAAATCTTTCTCCTGCAGAGTAGTTGGTGGATTCAAACTGCTAAACTTTCAGTTAGTAGTTAAGCACTTAGCCATTGTGCCACCAGAGTTCTTTGTTAAGAAGGCAAGCAAGAAAAAGTGACTATAACAGGAAGCTAAATAATAACCACATATAACTGTTTACAATTCACAAGAGAAATCTTTGTTATAGGATGGGAAATGCTTAATGTCATTATGATCTTTCTGTATACTCCTATTAGACAGACAGTTGCTTGGTGAGCATGAACTCTAAGCGAGCAGAATTAAACAAGTCTATTGTTTAATATGGTGTCCTAGGTGGTGCAAACAGTTAACACACTTGATAGTTATTCATAAAGTCCACCCAGAGTCTTCTTGGAACAAAAGGCCTGGTGATCTAAAATCAGCCATTGCAAACCCTATGGGGAAGAGCTCTACTCTGACATACAAGAGGTCCATGAATTGGAGTCAACTTGATGGCAACTGGTGGTTGATTGTTTAATGTCTTTACGTTCAGCTAGGTGAATGTATCCATCTCTCAATAAGGTTAGTATTGACAATCCATTGGTTGTAAAACCCTACATTTATCTGCTCCTTGGTAATATTTCTGCCATTAAGAATTCTAGTTTGGAGCAAAGAAGAATGAAGAAAACCAAAGATTCATGGAAATAATTAGTCCTTGCGACTGGTACAGCATGCAATCCACAGCCTATATGACTATGAGACCAGAAGAACTAGATGGTGTCCAAGTACCATTCTCAACCACTTGGAGGGGATCTATGGAGGAGATCCTGGATAGAGTGGGAGAACAATGTGGAACAAAACTCAAAATCATTTGGGAAAAAAAAAAGGGTGGGACCAGTTTTTCTGGTCTGATAGAGCCTGCTGAAACCACTGAGACTATGGCCCCTAGTTGCCATTCAGGTCTGGAATTGAACCATACCTGTGGCTTCCAGCCAAACAAAAGACATGCATATGAGTTGAACATTTACCTGAGGTACATACACTCCTTGGTGAGAACAATCATGGGAGAAAGAAAGGCTGTTTATGCACAGGGAGACAGCTCAGGGGGCAGGAGGGCATTGAGGGATGGACACTGGGAAGAGGTAACTATTGGGAGGAAGTGGGAGGGGAGCTGTTGTATTGTGGTAAATTGTAGCCAATGTCATGAGACAAAGTGTATGTGAACTGCTGTATGGAAAATGAATTTGCTCTGTAAATTTTCACCCAAATCACAATTAAAAAAAACAAAAAAAGAATTCTAGTTTGGATGGCCAATTTCAACATCCTTGCACTGTTTGGATAGATGTTGCTAACATACATTTGACACTCACCCTCTTTCCTATACTTTTTTCTTTTCTTTTTTTCTAATTTTTTTATTGTGATTTGGGTAAAAGGTTACAGAGCAAATTCCTTTTCCATACAGCATTTCATACACATTTTGTTTCATTACATTGACTGCAATTCCCTGCAATGTAACAGCTCTCTTCCCACTTCCACCCTGTAGTTACCTCTTCCCTATGTCCTTCCTTCCCCACAAGCTATCTCCCTGTGGAAACACTGCCCTTCTGTTCTCCCACAATTTATTGCTCCAAGGAGTATATCTACCTGATGTAAGTGTCCACCCCATAAGCCTGTCTATTGTTAGGCTAGAAGCCACAAGAGTGAGTTCAGTTCTAGACCTGAAGGGTAACTAGGAGCCATGGTCTCAGGGGTCTCACCAGACTCTATCAGTCCAGTAAACCTCGTCTTTTTTTTTTTTTTTTTTTTTAATTATTTTGAGTTTTGTTCTTCCACTCTGTCCAGGATCTCCTACACTGATCCCTTTCCAAGTGGTTGACAGTGGTACTGGGCACCATCTAGTTCTTCTTGTCTCATGATCATATAGGCTGAGAATCTCATGGTTTACTAGTTCCTTGAACTAATTGTACCCATGCATCTTTGCTTTTCTTCATTCTTCTTTTCTCCGGATGAGGAGAGACCCAGCATTACATCTAGATTGCCACTTGCAACCTTTTAAGACCTCCATCACTACTCACCAAAGTAGGATGTAGAACAATGTTTTTGTGCAGTATGTTATGCCAATTGAGCTTGATGTCCCCTGAAACCATGGTCCCAAGCCCACAGGTTCAACTACTCACTCCCTTATGGTAATTGGCTGTGGCCAAGAAGCTACCACAACCTTGCCCCTTGTCAGATTTACTACACAGCTGGACATTTTATGATATGTACATATATGCTTGTAGAAACATCATTCACCAACCCCATACATGGTCATGGGCACAGTACCCCCTACCTAGACATACCTGATCATTCAGTCTGCCCACCCATCTATCCTCCTGTAGATCAATGCTTATTATCACTGACAACACAATACTGTACATGCGAAAGGGTTCATCTTTGTTGTCTGTATCTCCCACGTACCTCTATCTGTCTTCCTCTTCCTTAGTGCCACCATGTTGATCACTCACTTTTGGTACATTGCCCTTCCCTTCACCCAAATCAATACTTGTCTCTACCTATCTAGCAGTGTTCCCTCCCCACCCATCCCATCCCTGGTAACCAACAAACACTTCCTTCCATATATAAACCTATCCTTGATTTTTTACAATAGTGAATTAATACAATATTTGTTCTTCTGTGATTGACTTATTTCATTCAGCATAATATCCTCCAAGTTCATCCATGTTATGTGGTGTTTTGCAGAGTCTACATTATTCTTTAGTGTTGCATAGTATTCCATTGTGTGTATGTTCCATAGTTTGGTTATGCATTCTTCAGATGATGACCACTTAGGTTGTTGCCATCTCTTCGCTATTGTGAATAGTGCTGCAATAAACAATGGTGGGTGTATATCTGCTCTTATCCTGGCTCTCACTTCATTAGGATTTATGTCTAGTAAGGGGATTGCAGGATCAAAAGGCATTTTTAATTTCACCTTTTTAAGGAATTGCCATACTGATTTCCACAGTGCTTGTATCATTTGACAGTCCCACCAGCACTGTATGAGAGTCCCAATCTCTCTACATCCATGTCAGCATTTGTTATTTTCTGTGTTGTTGAAACCTATAGTTTTTTTTATGAGAGCTCACTTTCCTAGATACATTAGCATACTCAGATAAGTTACTTGATACTCTTGCTATTGTTGACATACTGTACCTATAGTTTAACTCTCAGGTAGATTTTTTAAAATTCAATTCCAAGTTCTTGGAGATCACCCAACAAGATGCCAAAGTTTTACAATTATCGACAGCACAGGATGATTGTAAGCACTTTCTGAGAGCACAGGCAGTCTCCAGATTATGAACAAGTTCTGTTCCTAAATTTGTCTTTAAGTCGAATTTGTATGTAAGTTGGAACAGTTAGGTATGGTTTGGATCTAACATCAATTAGTCAAATGTTTGTCTCAGTATATAGTATACCTTTCTATGCATAAAAAAAAAAAATTAAAAAAACCACTTCCAAATACTCTAAAACATCTTTATCATAATATTACAGTAATAAAATAATAATTATTATAAACTACTGTATGTACCTCAAATTTTTAATATAATATGTTTTATGTAGGTTGCTTCATAATTATGGATTGTATATAAATCAGACACTTGTAACCCAGGGACATCCTACACTAGAATCATAATTACGTTAGGCAAGAATTTATGAGACAGGAAACCAGGTAGATGCCTTTTGTTATAAGTCAAGATAACAACTGAAAAGCATCTCAAATATGGAGGCAAATGAAATGAAATGAAAATCACTGCCATCTAGTCGGATCTGACTCATAGCAACCCCTCCTTGGGTTTCTGAAGCAGTATCACTACAGGAGTAGATCACCTAATCTTCCTTCCAAGGAGTGGCTGGTGGGTTTGAACTGCCCGCCTTCCAGTTAGCAGTCAAATGCCTTAGGCACTATGCTACCAGGCAGCAGTAGTAATAAAGAGAAAAAGGAAACACAGAGGAACATAATGGCTATATAGGGTGAAGGCAATTATATGGTAACAATATTTTGCTAATATATTTATGTTAAGAATAAGAAATCACTGGTGTTCATTACTCAGGTCCTCAGGTCCCAGAATGAAGGAAATATCAGACATACATACACTGCCCAAATACCCAAGTCATAGCTAGGTGTTATAGGTAAGGCTGTGTGTCAACTTGGCTAGGCCATGATTCTCCGTACTTTAACAATCATGATGAGATCTGATATAATGTAATCCTCTCCATGATGAGATATTCTATGAGCAGCCTGTCAGTTGAAAGGGAGTTTCCTCAGGGCTGTAGCCTGCTTCCAATGCATACAGATTCCTGGCAAAGATCTCTGGCTTTTTGCTTGATCTGGATCCTTCATCTAGCTCATCACCTGACCTCTATTTCTTGGACTTTAACCAGTGGTCTGCCATATTGTCTGCCAATATTGGGACTGTTTCCTTCACAGCCTATGAGCCAAGAGTTACCATCTTATCTGTCAACCTTGGATCTATCAGCCTCCAAAGCCAGCAACTGGGTGAATTGCCTGATGATGTTGGGTTCAGCAGCCACTGCAGCTACATGAGTTAGAAGAAGCCTCCAGTTTAATGTCTGACCCATGGACTGGGCCTTGCCAGCCTCTATAACTGCATAAGCCATTTCCTTGAGATAAAATACTCCCTCATTTGCTCTCTCTACATATATAAGCTTCATTAGTTTTGCTTCTCTAGAGAACCCAGCCTAAAATAGTAAGGAGAAGATTATCTTATCATGTAGCTATTACATGAGTATAGCAACTTCCTAGGGCGTGTAATTGTGCTCATGTGGAATCTGTACATAGATCAAGAAGCAGTCATTCGAACAGAACAAGGGGTTACTGCATGGTTTAAAATTAGGAAAGGTGTCCCTCAAGATTATATCCTTTACCCATACTGATTCAATGTGTATGCTGAGGAAATAGTCTGAGAAGCTGAACTATAAGAAGAAGAAGGCAGCATGAAGATTAGAGGAAGTCTCATTAACAACTTGAGGTATACAGATGATACAAGCTTGCTTGCTGAAAGTGAAGAAGACTTGAAGCATTTACTGATAAAGATCATAGACTAGTCTTTGATTGTGGATCAACATACATGGGAGAAAACCAACCAACAAACAGAAAAACAATACATGGAAGAAGCAGTGAAGAAATCAAACGATGAATTGCATTGGGCAAATCTGCTGCAGAAAGCCTCTTTAAAGTGTTAAAAAGTAAATGTGTCACTCTGAGGACTAAGCTGCACCTGACATTGTATTTTTTTTTTTTTAAATTAGGATTTGGGTGAAGATTTACAGAGTAAATTCACTTTTCATACAGCAGTTCACATATACTTTGTCTCATGTCATTGACCAAAATTTACAATGC
>NW_006921754.1:3756644-3758082 GCF_000298275.1 Orycteropus afer afer | reverse complement strand
TTTGATTTGCATCTCTCTAATAGCTAATGATCGTGAGCATTTCTTCATATGTTTGTTGGCCGCTTGAATATCCTCCTTGGTGAAGTGTCTATTCACTGACATTGTATTTTCAATCACTTCATATACATGCAAAAGCTAAACAATGAATAAGGAAGATGGAAAAAGAATTGATGGCTTTGAATTACAGAGTTGAAAAGGGTATTTGAATGTACTATGGACTGTCAAAAGAATGAACAAATTTGTCTTGGAAAAAAACAAATTCACTGCTGTCGAGTCAATTCCCACTCACAGTGACCCTCCTTGGGTTTCCGAGGCTGTATCTCTATGGAAGTAGATTGCCCAGTACAGCCAAAATGGTCCTTAGAAGTGATGATGGTGAGACTTCATCTCACTTTGGACACGTCACTGGGGAGTACTAGTCCCTGGAGTAGGACATCATTCTTGGTAAAGTAGAGGGCCAGCAAAAAAGAGGAAGATCCTTAACGAGATGGAGCAGCAAAGTGGCTGCAACAATGGACTCAAACGTAACAATGATTGTGAGGATAATGTGGGGTTGGGTGGGGTTTCATTGTTGTTCACAGAGTTGTTATGAGTCACAAGTGACTCCACAGCATCAAGCAACAACAGCAACTTCCTGGAAGCCTCTGTTGCATCAAGCATCCTCTCTCCTAAAGGAGCATTATGATAGTCTTCTGCAACGAATGTATGTATTCCAGGGCAATTTGCAATATACAGGGAATTCTGGTAATATAGTGGCTAAGGCATTTGGCTGCTAACCAGAAGGTCAGCTGTTCAAACCTACCAGCTGCTCTATAGGAAGAAGATGAGACAATCTACTTCTGTAAAGATTTACAGACTTGGAAACACAATTGGGGTCACTATAAATTGAAACAGACTTGATGGCAGTGGGTAGGTAGTCTCAGCGATACCTTCAGAGGGTGGAAAACATTTCTTCTCTGCTAAATTTAACTTTAGATTACAGGAAATTGTTTATCATTTAATCTTTATGGAAATTCAAAAATAGTCTGCTAAAATTAGTATTCAATACTTAGTACAAAGTATCATAGCTGACTTACCTTACAAGAACATTGAAGACTAACATTGAATGCTTGCACAGCACAAACACTGGCAGAGAACTATTCCAAAGGTGACCTCTTATATTCTCTTTCTTTTATGATAAATCTAATGTGTTCTCTAACTTGTCTTAATTTTGTCAATATCCTTTAGTAAGGAGAAGGTTTATTCTCATGTCATTTGCAAAAAATGCCTAGAGATTTGGTCTCATTACATGAAAATTAAACAAATGTTGATAGAGAAGGTAAATTTTACTCCTCCTAAAATACCATTCTGCAGTATGGATTACATCTCAACATAAAGAAAACAAAAATCCTCACAACTGGACCAATGAGCAGCATCACAATCAATGGAGAGAAGATTG